>NW_022170250.1:15726217-15888184 GCF_008802855.1 Photinus pyralis
GTGTAAATGTTTGCTCAATTTTGATTACAATGGTCTTGGTTCTTGTTCAAACAATTCGATAATTTCCACAAAAGGATGATCAAAATGTATAACTTTTGATCATCCTTTTGTGGAAATTATCGAATTGTTTGAAGTTTGATGTATATATCGACTTGTTGTTTATCAACTAACATTTGAATTAGACAGTCACGAGGGTGGTAAACAACTCTAACCACATTAATTACGACAGCTAATGCCGAGACTGATCTCGACTCTCAACTATAGACTGGAAACTCCCGCAACCAGGTCCCATTGTTACCTATTCTAGGGGTGAAATTCTGCTAACACAAAAACTCTTCGGTTTAGAATCTATGTGCGAATGAGTTGCGATTCATTAATTTCCACAGTTTTAAACGTTGAATTTGCCCTCCAAGCTTTTAGCAACCAAATATGAGTCACCTATTGTACAGCTAACTTTTTTTTTACCTGCTTGTTCTTTCTTTCCTTTGCAACTTGCTTAAAACTTGTATTTGCTATCATGTTTTGTGTATGTGATTTATATTTATCAAGCTTTATTATCAATCAATTCATCGTTCGAGATTATTGACTATTGATAAATAACTGATTAAAATGCAAATTCGAATTATACTATTACGCCATCACAGTGTTTTATTTTGCGTTCCTTCCTTACGATACTTCAGATCATAGCGTTGATTACAACAACTAACGTAAGGGGGCTCTGCCTTAGATGTTTGGTCACGTGCGACTTTTCGATTTGAAATTTAAGCGGGATCGGGTTTGCTTTTTGGAGGGAATAGCCATTCCGGGTGACCATTTTATTGTTAATATAGAGTTGTGCCACAGTGACGTAAAAGAAAAGCAGAATTTGACCCAAACTCGATAGATTTTTCCGGAAGGAGGGAATTGAGAGCAAGGTTGTTTATTTGTTGATGGTCCATGGATAATGGATATTGTTTTCTGATCTGTTTTCCTCCTCTTTGCAGCTTCTACAATTTATATTGCGCTCTTTCACTCAAGCGGAATCAAAAAATTACTTTTTTAACTTGGTGACTATCTCTATTCACAAGTTGCAAATAGAATTTCCGCGAACTACGTACTTACTTGATAGCAATAACTGCTTATTTATAAACTAGTTTTTTTTCCTCTGTTGTCAGTCTCAAGGTTTTAATTAACAGGCACGAAAAAGGTCCCCTTCCACAGTATACAATAACAATTTTCAAGGATCTATTATTAGTCCATCACGTCGTAAACAGCTAAAGATAATGACAGTAATTTTTAAACAGTACTCATTTGCAAAACAGTTAACACGCCACTAACCCGATAAGATATCTTGCTATCTTCGACGAAGTTGCAAGATTTTTTTTTTCGGGCCACGATCTACATTTCCACATCGAATCAGTAACCGATATCTCCATCTACATAAACATACAATTAAATATAATTTTCCCCAACGAAAAAACCGCGCTAATTGCGTAACCGACTGATAGAGTGCATCAGAAAAAAAAGGTACTAATCAATCCCCGATTTTCAGTCCGACGCAACTCGTTTCGAAGGTATGACCTTTTTTTGTGTGATGTGTGCGCCTTGTGTGGATGTGCGTTAATTACATGATTTAACTCGAACCGGTACATGGTAATTGCCCGAGATAGGCCTAGAAAAAATAACCTCGGCGATTTTTTTTAATCTTCCGCATTGGTAAATTATCGGCCTAGGCGTGTTAATTAGCTCGCTATAAGCGGAATTGACAGAATTTAAATGTAAAATTTGCAACCACAAAAAAGAGGAAATTAAGGTTTTTTTGCATCCCAAGTGGTCAGGTGTGCATTAGGTAACCCATTCGTTTATTTGTTGCTGCTGTAAGTAGTTTATATGTACGAAGCGACCCAGTGAAAGCGAAAGTAAAATTTCTTACGTGGTTTAATTTTTTTTAATTGTAATAGTTGGTGTGCTGATACTTAAAAGTGAGGAGCGGTTTTTGTGAGTTTCTTTATTATTTTTTTGCTTTAAACTACACGCTTGGACAGTCAGTCCACCAGTTATTGCTTAGGGTGTAGGTACACTGGAAATACCATTGAGCCCAATGCCGTAACAGTTGGGTGTAACGGGTACGAGCCTCTGGAAAACACTACACGTTTTTCAGTGGCGGATTTACCCTCAACTATAACAAGCACGTGTTTTGGGCCTATAATCTAAGAAATAAAACAAAAACTGTTAGTGCCTTAGTCTTGTCACGTGTCCTGAACAGTAGGTAGGTATACTTTTGTAGAACTAGGCGATGTTCAGAAGGATACAAAAGACTATTTCACTGAAAACTTAGGTTTTTCCGGATCTATTTATGCGCTTTCCACATGTCTTTCAAAGCATTTTAGGCTACTTTTCGAGATACATAACATATATACTACCAAAAACCTCAAATAAAAAGAATTTGGCCAAAATGTCCTTGGATCTTCTTCTTGAACGCATCCCAAAACCCTATATGTGGGGGGTGCGCCATGTATCAAATGTATACAATTACTTCTTCTTTGTCCTACCTCTGGTTAGTCTTCGTATATCTTAATTAAATCCAGGGTGTTTCTTAATATGTAATTATAGATTTCAGCTGTCAGTCAGTGATCTTCTTCTGACCTCTTAAGGAATAGGATAAAACGATAAATAATAATTCAATCTTTATCAAATTATCGGTTCTTATTTTCTTTGAGATATTTGTAGAGCTGATGGTCGCAAATCCTTAGCTCTCCAAGCGAATCTTAAATACCATACTTCATTATTTATTATCAGCCTGTTGTATTTAATTTCCGCTCTCACTCCTTTGTCTCTTGCCTTCTTCGTTTGCGATATTAACCTCCTTCTTTCCAGCAGCACATCCTTGAGATAATCCACGTTTATCCAGATATCCGTTTCTTTTAATTTATTTGTGCTCTGGAAGATCTTTGTTCTAACTCGCTCTTTATTCAACTTTACTAGTATTGGCCTTTTCTTTTGCTTCCCCTATCTGCTCCCTACTGCCGGTATCTATCCCTATTTTTTGCAGTAGAATCGTGACTTTTCCTCCTCCTCGTATCACTACACTTTTCTTTCTCACTTCTCTCTCTAACTGCTCTATTCTCACATCCTGCGTTTTTATAGTTTCTCTCAGCTTAACATTTTCCTCCTTCATTTGCTTTGACTCAACTAATACCGCGTCTAGTTTACTGCCTATTTGCCCTATCGCTCCCTCTAGACTCCAAAACATTTGCTCTATTTTCTCGGTTTTGCTCATGTTGACCGCTCTAAGGTAAGGTAGGTAAGGTAAGAATCTGTTGTTGCTTAATGAGGTTTCAAACCCTTTGAATTTTTTGTCGAAATTCTGACAGCGCCAATCGATAGCGCTGGTCGAGACCTTTCCAACGAGGGGTCGGTTAACGGTTTGTCAGAATTTTTGGTCGAAATTTTAAACCGTAATATCTCGAGAACGGTGCGTCGTAGATATGCCTTCCGACCCCTCGTTGGAAAGGTCTCGACCGGCGCTATCGACCTAGAATCCTCCATCATTTCAAACAGTTCCAAGATCGGGCTACTAGTTCAAAAGTTTTTGGCCCGAAAAAAAATTGTCTCAGATCGACCGGAAAAAAATATTTTCTTATAGAATGTGGCCTGTAGAATCCATAATTTCAAACAGTTCCAAGATCGCGCTACTAGGTCAAAAGTTACAGCCCTTTGAATTTTTTGTCGAAATTCTGACAGCGCCAATCGATAGTGCTGGTCGAGACCTTTCCAACGAGGGGTCGGAAGGTGTATCTGTGACGCACCGTTCTCGAAATATTACGGTAATATCTCGAGAACCTTTTCGATTACACATCTCAATTAAAAGTTATCGATTGGCGCTGTCAGAACTTTTGGTCGAAATTTCAAACCGGAATATCTCGAGAACGGCGCGTCGTAGATATGCCTTCCGACCCCTCGTTGGAAAGGTCTCGACCAGCGCTATCGATTGGCGCTGTCAGAATTTCGGCAAAAAATTCAAAAGGCGTAACGTTTTGATCTAGTACCGACCTTTGAACTGTTGTAAATTATGAATTCTACAGGCCACCATTCTATAAGAAATATTTTTTTCCGGTCGATCTGAGACAATTTTTTCGGGCAAAAAAAGCAGGTGTTCCTTTTTTACCTAAAGAATCGACTGCACGAAAATTTCTCGGGAAAAATTTTTCTTATATCTTGGTGCGTAGAAACCGTCATTTTTTTATAATAAATTTGTGCAGAAGCCACTTAACCAAAGCGATGTAAAATAACGCGTGTTGCCCGATTACGGAAAACGTTCTGTCAAATTGAAAACGCAAGCCGTTCGGAGGGATTTTGGTCCGGGGTTATTGCCCTGTACCGTCTTTCGTTAGATCCCTTTCCTACGCTCTTCCACATCGCTTTTTTTTATTAACGTGCCCCTTTTAATGCGTTCTTTTTTTACACCCCCTTCACGAACTTCTCTTCCTTTCCTTTCGCATTATTTTTATTATATGGGTCAAATTTGGTTGAGAATTCTTCCCATAATCATCATGCTCGCCTTACGCCCTCTTCGCCCGCTCTTTTAGCTCAATTCAACTCGTAACTTAGTGGTGGAGCTGTCTTCTTTCAATACCGCATGATGTATGCCTTGTAGTTCAATAGTAGAGCGGTGGGCTATAAAGCCAGAGGTCGGGTGTTCGAACCTTGGCGCGGTAAGAATTTTTCAGCTGTGGCAGAGATGGGGATTTCCTTAGACCAGTTTTTGCAAGATGCATTCCTCTCGTGGTTTCTTTAGCCCTGGACCCAATTATCATGTTAATTGGATCCGGAACGTTGTAGAACGGGTCGGCGAGGAGTCCCCCTTTCACTTACTTGGAGGCGAAGTCCCGGGATGGCCGGACTGGTAATGATGAAGTGAGCGGCTTCATAATCAGCAGCTGGCCTTTGATTCTGAAGTTTCTGGGAAATCTGGGTTTGATTTTGAGCTCGGGCGGTACTTCCGCCCGTCATCCTTACACCAGATACCTCCACCTCTTTTCTGCGTAGACCCAAGCGTTCAGCCGCCTCTTCGGTGACGAAGGACCTCTGGGATCCTTTGTCTAGCAGTGCTCTTAGACACTCCCATTCACCTTTTTGACGGCCCTGCACACTTGTGGATCTGGCGTGACAACCGCTCCCAGTGACTTTGCAATTCCAGTTGCTTTGTAATCGCCAGATTTTCTTCCGTTAGATTTCCTTCTCCTTCTGTGTCTGAAGGAGTAGCGCCGTTAATAGAAGCTCGTATGTTGTTGGCCACGGGAAAATCTGTAGCGCTTTTCATTCACTCTCACTGACTCGCTAAGTCACTAGGTAATGACTGACTCACTGACTATACTTACTGACTGTTCACTACTACTTTAAAGGATTCTTTCTAGATCTTCCGAAACTTACTACATATCTCTCTAGTCATTTTAAAACCTCTTAGCTCCGGACCATTAGACGTCGTGTTACCAAAAGAAATCGCCTAGGTTGTATTTCGAATACTCTGCAAAAGACCTCCAAAATTCTAGGAGCTGCTTTAGGGGTGGGCAAAAAACCTAAGCAGAGTAGAGGTCTGATGGGTTCGGGTTCGGCTCGCTCGGCAGCGGTATCAAAGCTATACCTTCCGCTCGTTTCGCAATAAAATAGACCTGTTATAAAATTCCCACGTTAAAGTAATAATTTGAAAAGCAGTGCCCGGCGAGCCGAAGGCGAGTTCGTCACAAACCTAGGCAGAGTAGAAGTCTGATGGGTCAAGTCAAACCTCTACTTTGTCTAGGTGTTAAAACTATCACTGTTGGCTGTTGCATGCTTTCGGCTCGTTCGGCAATAAAATATGCATTTCCCGCGTAAAAGAAAAACCCAGACATTGTAGAGGTCTGAAGGTTTAATCAAACCTCTACTCTGCCTAGGTTCGCGCCTGCACAATTTCATTAACCGACGATCGGTTTTTAGTACGATGACTTCTTCGGATGCAAACGAGTTGCCCTACGACGACAACGAAAACTTGGACTTCAACGGATACAAGCGAAACGGTTGCAAAACGGCAATAACCTACTTCCTTTACGCAATCACTTTGGGATTTCTAAGATTGTTCTTCCACTGGTTCCCCACCTGGCATCTGTACGCCACTCATTCCAAGTGCAGCTTGCGCGACGCCGATAAGGTGTTAATCACCGTAAGTTGCCCGCGTAATTTCGGGTCTTTCTCAAAATTGTTTTAGGACCTCTACCATTCCCTGTGCAAGATTTACTTCGTTGAAGAGGTCGAGTTCGTGACTTCGCCGGATAGGTAAGTTCTCGCCTTGTGGTGCGTTAGTTTGATCACTCCCTTGCAGAGGTCGCCCGTTGGTTGCCTACTTAGAGGATGGATCCGTGCACAGTAAGTTTGCCTTCGTACAAGTTTGCATAAACGTCTCTTCTCCGCAGAGAATCACCAGCTGCGGGTGGTACGGTGTAAGAAGCTGTGCTACGTTTGGAGTGGGACAGAGTCGAAATTCCTGAGGCTGGTAGGTTTGGATGTTGGGCAAAAGTGCGCGGATTATTACAGCTTTGCCGGTTACTCAGAGGACGAGAGGAACCTCAGGTGGATTACGACGACCGTTTGGCGACGAGGCTTGATGGGTTTGGTTTTCAGATTGGCAACGTACGGAGAAAACGATATTAACGTCCCATTGGATACAATTTTGAGCCTCTTCTTTCTGGAGGCGCTCACTCCGTTTTACTTCTTCCAGGTGTTTAGTTTAATTGTCTGGTTCCTGGATGAGTACTACTATTACGCCGTGGCTATCATCATAATGTCCGTGGTTGGAATTGCGACCTCCGTTTTGCAAACGAGAAAGGTGAGTCGGATTTCTTCCGCTTGGCTTCTCCAAGATGGCATTTTAGAATCAACAAAGCCTGAAAAATACGATCGCCTCCTGCGAAACGGTCTCAGTTCGCGCCAATGACGGAGCTTACCATCAGATACTTTCGCATCGGCTGGTTCCGGGTGACGTTATTGAGATACCATCGGGCGGATGCGTTATGCAATGTGACGCCGTTTTGGTAAACGGAAATTGCACAGTGAATGAAAGCATGCTTACAGGTGGACGACAGAATTGTCTAGCTCTAGCTTACCGTACCGAAAATTGCAGGGGAATCGATACCGGTCACCAAGACTCCAATTCCCAAAACGGGGGCGCTGTACAAAATCCAGGAGGACGCATTTCACACACTGTTTTCCGGCACGAAAGTGATACAAACGCGGGTACCTCCGGACCAGAAGGTGCTCGCCGTCGTGATACGCACCGGCTTCCTGACGAGCAAAGGGGAACTGGTGCGCGCCATACTCTTCCCGACACCAAGCGACTTTAAGTTCGACCAGGACAGCTACAAGGTTCTCATAGTGTTGGCCATTGTCGCGTTTATAGGGGCCATCTACACGGTCGTGTCAAAGGTAAAATTCCCCCACGCATCCACCGGCACTTTCTCTCCTCTGGACGATTTTTAGAGTACTAGATCAATTGAGGTCGGTTACATATTCCTTAAGGCACTCGATTTGATTACAGTCGTGATACCGCCCGCCCTACCTGCCACTATTACCATCGGGAAACTGTACGCGCTTCACCGCCTGAAGAAGAAGGAGATCTTTTGCATTAACTCCAAGGTGATTAATGTATCGGGAAGCGTCGACTGCATGTGCTTCGATAAGGTCAGTAGCAAGACGGTTTGCAAGCCTTTTGATTTCCATTTAGACAGGAACGTTAACCGAGGACGGTTTGGATATGTGGGGCGTGGTGGGTTGCGACGACCAGAAGTTGACCAAACCGCTTAGAGACGTAGACGCTTTGGCAAAGAGCTCCAAGTTGCTCCACGGAATGGCGACGTGCCACTCACTGACGATCATTGAGGACCGAATCATGGGTGATCCCTTGGATGAAAAGGTACAACGCGTTCTTTGAGTAAATTTTGAGTTACTCCTTGCAGATGTTCGAGTCAACCGGTTGGTGCTTGGAGGAAAACAGCACAACCCACACCGCCATGGTTAAGCACAACGTAAGCCCACGACTTAAAACCACTTTCACTAACTCACTGTTTAGGGAAACGAATTCGAAATCCTGCACAGATTTCCGTTCTCCTCCCGCTTGCAGCGCATGAGCGTAATATGCGCGAGTAGAAACTCCGACGCGCTTCAAGTCTTCTGCAAGGGCTCGCCGGAGATGATCTCGTCACTGTCCGTGGCCGGCTCCGTTCCGTGCGATCTTCGCGAGCAGCTTAAGACGTACACGAGGCACGGGTACCGAGTGATCGCGATGGGTTCACGAACGATTTCGAAAGATCGGGATATCGCCACCACCGAAAGGACCACCGTGGAATGTGACTTGTCGTTTGACGGCCTGATCATTTTCGAAAATCGAATCAAACCGGTAACGGCGGGCGTTATCAAGATGCTTAAAGATGCCCATATCAAGACCGTTATGATAACAGGTTTGTTTCGCTCTTCGAGCGCTTGTAGCCTAGCACGCGTTTCAGGTGACAACATGGAGACGGCTCTTAGTGTGGCAGTGGAGAGTGGAATAGTCGAGCGGGACGAAAACGTGGTTGTTGTAGATGTGGATCAGAGCGTTGATGGCGAGTTGCGTTTGCTGTATTCGGTCGAGGAGTCGTCTAAGTTAGACTCGTGCTTTAGTAACGATGTTATTCTGCCGATGTCCGCGCCTAATGTGCGTTACGCGATGTCCGGTGCCAGTTGGAAGCGAGTTCAAATGTATTTTCCTCAGTGCGTCGATGAACTTGTTCGGGAAGGGGTTGTGTTCGCCAGGATGTCCGGCCTGCAAAAGCAGCAAGTAATTCAGGAACTTAAAAAACAAGGATACTACACAGGTAAGGTTTCTGCGCACTCACACTGATCATTTACATATCGTGGTGCGCGTCATCACTGATGCAATCTCAAAAGTGATGTTTTTGTCACAAAATTTGGTTGTGTAAACGTAAAAACGCACTAGTGTCTAAAGATTGAATTTCGTAAATTTCCATCTAACCTTTTTACTTCTCCTTCATGAATGGCTCATACTCTACTCATGCCTATGTGTGCTTTGTTTGCAATACTTATCTTTTGCGTCTATTTTTCATGCTTTCTTTCCTTTTCATTCCTTATGCTTTTCTTTACGCGGAACTCTTTTAAGCCTCCTTTTTACTCACTTATTTGTTCTTCCTTTCCGCTTCTTTTTGAAACCTTGTTTATGCTTCTTATATCTTTCGCACCTTTTACCTTATCGTTCTTGTACGTTCGTTTCGTAATTTCCCTTTACTTTGCCCCTAATCTCTTCAGACACTCGGTTTTATCTTCTCTTCTTTGACGTCTGCTTCGAGTTCTTCTTTCTCGAAATTTGTTTAGGGTTTAGAAGGTTGTTAAAATCATAGGCAGAATAGATGTCAGACCTGTACTCTGCCTAGGCTTGTGCCGAACTCGCCTTTGGCTCGCTCAGCACTGCTTTTAACTTCGATTCGTACGACATTCAAATAGGCCTGTCATTAAACTTCTATGCAAAAGTGGTGTGTTTTAAAGTTTGGCACAAACCTAGGTGGCGTACATGTCTGATAGGGTAAATCAAACCTCTATTTTGCCTAGGTTTGTACCGAACTCGCCTTCGGTTCGCTCGGCACTGGTTTTAAAACTGGCATTAAAATAGGCATGTCTTTCAATTTCTATGCAAAAGTGCCGAGCGAGCCGAAGACGAGTTCGGCACAAACCTAGGCAGAGTACAAGTCTGATAGAGTAATTCAAACCTCTATTCGGCCTAGGTTTGGGCCGATCTCGGTTTCGGCTCGCTCGGCACTGGTTTTAAAACCTTTGCATGTCATTAAACTTATATGCAAAAGTGGTAGATTTAAACGCAATGCCGAGCGAGCTGAAGGCGAGTTCGGCACAAATCTAGGCAGCGTACAGGTCTGATAGGGTAATTCAAACATCTATTCTGCCTAGGCTTGTGCCGAACTCGCCTACGGTTCGCTCGGTACTGCTTTTAAAACTACCAATTTTGCATAGAAGTTTATTGACAGGTATATTTTAATGCCAAACGAGCTGAAGGTATCCAAAGTGATACTTTTAAAACCACTGCCGAGCGAGTCGAAGGCTACTTCGACACAAACCTAGGCAGAGTAGCGGTTTGACTTACCCTATCAGGTCTCTACTCCGCCTAGGTTGCTAAAAGACGGCGCCGTTTCCGAAAAAAACGGACCTTTACACAATCAGATCTCTACTCTGCCTAGGGTTGTACCGAACTCCACTTCGGCTCGTTTGGCACTACTTTTAAACCTATCACGTTTAGTGGAAGTTGAGTGACAACGCGCAGAAGAAATGCATAAGCGATGGTTTTAAAACCTAGACAGAGTGGAGGTTCGACTTACCCTATCAGACCTGTACTCTACCTAGGTTTGTCCCGAACTCGCCTTAGGCTCGCTCGGCACGTGCTTTATAAATAGACGGATTTGGTTGGTTCTAAAAAAAAACATTAAAGTGCCTTAGGGGATGCTTACGAATGGATCTAAAAGATTCTAGAATGTTTTGTCGCTCAGAGCAAACGAAAGCATTAAAAGCCTTCTGAGTCCTGCTAGGCCGTTTCTAGAGCTATGGTTCATTTACAGAAGGTCAAGGTACTTTCAAGGATTTTCAGGCACTCTGAAGAGCGCTTAACTGACTGGGACACTTTCGAATGCTCTACGCTTTAGGTCTTTAGTGCTTTCTAAAACAGTCTGGCGTTTCAAAATAACAATTACACTCATTCCTTCGCATTTTTTCCAGTTTAACCTCTTTCAAGTTCTCGAAACGCCGCTCCTCTTCGACTTTTATTTTATTTTTTTTCATTTTTTTTTTGTCTTTATTTTTGAGTGGGCGGGGTTTCAGCCAAGGCTGCTCTACCAACCCAACCCACTATACATTTACAAATATCCATGCCCGAACCCGGATTCGAACCAGGGACCCTAGCACCACAGTCCAGCTTTAACTGAACTGTGCCATACAGGCCGGCCCTTCGCGCCCTTACACGTGCTTTATGTTTTCCCGCTCCTTTTCGACTTTCGCGCACCTCCACTTTCTTGCTTCGTGTTTCTTCGGTCTCCACACACGGTTCTCCCGTGTGCCTGCCTCAAAATTCCTTCCTTTCTCCGCCATTTCTTTTTTTATGGCTTATTTCTTCATTCCTCTCGCGTTTTCTCCTTAGTTCTTCATTTACGTCGCATTCACACATCAGTGACTCTCTCTATTAGATTCTTTCCCTATTCTGAGCCACGCCTTCACCATCACCCATCCGAGTCATGCTTCTTTCAAGAAGTTGTGTGTCCTGCTGTCGCCTTCCTAATAGGCGGATCATTATCACCATTGCATACCGAGGGACGCACCATCACTGATGCAATCTCACACTGTTTGCTTTTAAAACGTACAACCGCTTAATTACAGGTATGTGCGGAGACGGAGCGAACGACTGTGGAGCACTGAAAACCTCTCACGTTGGAATATCGCTATCGAAAGAGGAGGCGAGCGTGGCATCTCCGTTTACAGCCAAGCAAAACGACATATCCTGCGTAGAGGAAGTGATCAGAGAGGGAAGAGCCGCCCTCGCGACCAGTATGGGCATCTTCAAATTCATGATATGCTACAGCATAACGCAATTCACCTCCGCAATTATACTTTACGGAATCGACGACAACCTGACCTCCCTGCAATTCTTATTCGTTGACATAGTGATCGTGCTCAACCTGATCTCCACGTTCGGCCGAACGAAACCGTCGAAAGGCGCCTTGAGTAAGGAACGCCTGGAGGGCGCCTTACTTAGTCTCACCTCCGTAAGCTCCATCATTTCGCAAATCCTATTTGTAATAATCTTCCAAGCGAGCGCCTACAATCTAATTCATACCTACTCCTGGTTCACGCCCTTCCACTTCGACCAAAACAATGTGCTCGCGTTGAGTAGCTACGAAAACTACGCCGTCTACGTAATGTCACTCTTCCAGTACATCATCATGATAATTGCGTTCTCGAAGGGCGAGCCGTACAGAAGAGCGATCTACACGAACAAGATATTATTCTGCGACGTTATACTGATGACAACAATTTGCTTATATATTCTCTTCTACCCCGCTAACTGGGTAAAGACAGTTTTGGACTTGAAGGTGCCCCCCGGCTACAACTTCAACCTTGTCGTCTTAGCCTTCGCCATCGCAAACTTTATCTGCGCGTTTATAGCAGAAGATTTGATCGTGGGGTACGTTCTGGCAAAGAAGGTATACCCGAAACTGTACCAGCTATTCAGAAGAAGGGCCAAGTGTTCAAACAAAGCAGCTAGCAATGATTACAAAGTTGAGAAGAGCAATGGGTTTATAAATAGGGCGTATAACACCTTCGACGGCGAAACATAGTCGTTCGAACTCACCTCGTGATTGATGAACTTCTATTATATTAGCCAGTTTGCACACAGGGTTATTTATTTTTTGATGTAAATAGATAGCAAATAGAATTTTGTACATAGCGTAGCTACCCTTTGAAATAAATTTTTTATCTACCGTCTTTGTTCTTTAAAAAGTATAAAGCGTATGTATGTAGTTGTCCCAGTGCAAGAAACGACACCTATCGGTTTAAAGAGGGAACTAGAGAAGCCGCAATGAGGAACATCGTGTAATTTTGCTGTCTTGACTACCTGCGCAGTGACCGCGTTGGAGTTCACTAAGGCAGTCGGAAGAGATATGACCGGATTTTTCGCACTTTAAGCACTACACGGTCCGGACATGGTCTTGTATATGGCAACGACGGCTAACCAAGATTTGCTTGCGTACGGCACCGTCGCACTCAAGCATCCGCGCGGGCCAAGCTAGACCATCACCTTCAAGGATTTGTCCGCCAAGTAGAGGACTTCCTCGGCAGCAAAATGTTCACTTTCGTGGACAAGTTTCGATTCGACCACTACCTCTGGTTTCAGTACGTGGCATTTCGGATCTTTTAGAAACTGTACCTTTGGAGGTTGATATCGGTTTCTTAAGGCTGAGGGTCTCGACATCAAAGGAAAGTTTAGAGGACGTCGCTTAAAGGGGGCCCTCCATGGGAATAGGGTGACTCGATGCCACTCTGCTGCTAAACACTACTGAGGTACACCAACATAAGGGTTCCATACACAGGAAACTTACTACTGCTAGGTAGACTGCTTATGCTTCATTGCCCGCCATTCACCATGGGGAGGTAGGGGGCTATAGTTCCGTGAGGGTTTGTGCCCTTAGAACAACTTCCAATGCACTGAAAACTACTGAACAATAACAAAAATTCTAAATCGAAAATCGAAAGATTTATTCGCACTTCAAGAGGTGGTGAGAGGAGCTATGAAGGAAGGAAACTAGAACGAATCCTGAAGGAACGGGAACTGGGCCGAATGATTAGAGCTAGGATGTCTGAGTGGGGCGTCAAGAAAATGTAAAAACGGCGTGGAGATTTGTGCCAAAGTAAAAGAAAAAAGGAGAAGTATGCTCAAATATGGAGGTGCAAAGATAAATTATAAGGTAGGCTTAAAGTGGACGTGAAGAAAAAGTTACAGAACAAAAAGGATTTGAAGGAAATGTGAAGAGTAGGCTTCTGATACTCGTCCCTCGCAGTGTTTCACTACCTCTTCACGCTTTTCTCACGTCTTCTTCTTCACGTCACGTCCTTCATGACCACTGCAGGTTTCGTTTATGTTTCTTTCACGTTTTTCTTGTGAATTCTTATCGTCTATTTCTAGTGCCTGTGTGTAGTGTTTCCTTCTTGCCTTTAAATCACCTTATAAGCGCTTTCTTTACACGTCAGTTGCACTTTCTTCACGCTTCCTTCGCATAAATGTCTCTTTTCACGCCTTTGTCACGCCCCCTTTCACCATTATCACGTTTCATGTGTATATTTTCCATTTGTTTCCCTTCTTATGTTTTCTTTACGCGTTCTTCACATCTTCTTCATACTTCCTAGGTATTTTCTTCACGCTCTGACGTCCTTTTCCACTTGCTTCACACCTTTATTCCGCTTACTACGCTTTTTTCCACTTACTTCATTCTCGTTTCCCGTGTTTTCTTCCTCCTTTACGCCATCTTCATGTCTATTCGGCTTTTTAGCGCATTTCCACAAAAATTAAAAAAAAATGCGCTATTGTGGCCACTTTGTCCGTCCGTCCGTCCGTCCGTCCGCTCGTTTTGCGACGCTACTAGTTCTTTATCTTAAGAGCCATTGTTCTACTTTTTTCGCTATTTGGTTCGTTATGGTGTCGAGTCTTGTTACATGTACCAAGGAAGGAATTTTTTCTGTACCGCTTACAAAAAAAGTTATTGTAAAAAAAACAAAAAACCGTTTTTTACATGTTCCATACTTTTACACTTTTGCCGTTTATTAACGATCCTAGAGATCGTTTATAATTTTGCATTGCTATCTGTCGCCTGCCGATTGGTCTCTCCGTCTGTTCCTTTGTCTGTCTGTCCATCTATCTGTCGGTGTGAACGATAACTTTGTTTAGAAATGTTCGATCGCTTTTACATCTCCGTTAGTTATGAACTGAATTGCATGAAATTCAATATGGGCATAGCTTTAGCCATATAATACGCAATGCCCAAAGTTGAATCGAATCGATTCAAAATTCACAGTGCCCTTTTCGCATCTCGACCATTTATAAACCGAATTGCAAACTTTTTTACTTATAACAGTATTTGAATGAAATTTGATACATAGGCACTTGGGATAAAGGAAAATCAAACGCCAATTTCAAAATTTGTTTTTGCGCATGCGCAGTGCCAACTTTTTTATTTATGGAAGAATTTAAACGAAATTTGATACATAAGCACTTCGAATAAAGGAAAATCAAACGCCAATTTCAAATTTGGTTTTGCGCATGCGCAGTGCCAACTTTTTTATTTATGGAAGAATTTAAACGAAATTTGATACATAGGCACTTGGGATAAAGGAAAATCAAACGCCAGTTTCAAAATTTGGCTTTGCGCATGCGCAGTGCCAACTTTTTTATCTATGGAACCATTTAAGTGAAATTTGATACTTAGGCGCTTGGAACAAACGAAAATCTAACATTAGTGTTAAAATTTAGGTTTGCACATGCGCAGTTCCAACTTTCTTATTTAGAAAAGCATTGAAATGAAATTCTTCTCATAAACTGGAATTGAAGTAGCACGTCAAAAATGGATTGCCCATGTGCAACGCTATCTTTCATATTTGTGGCCGGATTTTTACGATTTTAATAGAAGTTGCATCTTACAAATGGGAAATGAATGCAAGTGGAAATGCGCTTTATGTAAATCGTTTACGATTACTTTTTAACTTGTTCACATATTCGACACGTTTGTTTGGCATCTCCCTCACACTTGGGCGTCTTTTACGATTCATTTACGCCCGCTGCACGCCTAATTCACTCTTCACTCACTGTATTCCGCTTTCCCCTTTTAGCGTTCTTCACATCCATTACTTGTACCTATATCATCTTTCCTTCCCTGTGGCAGCACTCTCCGCTTTAGGTCTCATTCGTACCCTCTTCACGCCTCTTTCACTTTTCTTTTGCAACATCTCCACGCCTCTTTCGCGCATTCTTACTCTTGCAGAGTACGCTGCTTTCGTATTTACCTCTCTGCTACAGTTACTCTTTACCTCTTTTTTCGTGCCTTCTTTGCACATTCTTCCTCTCCTGCCTCCTGTCTCCTGCCTGCTTCACACTTCTCTCACGTGTGTCTCTCTTTCCAGATGGCGAACCTTATCGACAAGGAGTGGACGAAGCCCCGAGGAATAGCTACCCCGGTCCACCGTTTAGGGGATGTGTCGCTAGCGGGTGGGGGTGTCGCCAGTCATGCTCATCATGTCCCCCTATGGGCCTCGGCCCGGTTTCATGACAGGGTTCCCCCAATACGTGCAGCCACCGACCATCCGCCGTAAATTAGAGAGCAGCCTCCATTATTCGATGCGGCGCCGTTGGAGCCGATTGGCGAGGAGTAACTATGACTCTCTCAATGTCACATTCCATACGCTGCTTTGTTTGCAAATATTTCAATTAAAAAACAAATTCTCTTAAAAATTTATTTAACGTACCATAATTGGGCAATTTGCATTTTTTGTTTGTGCAACAAATTTCAAAGGCGAATCTAACTTCGACTTTAATTAAATGACGCAATTCCATCGGGTACCTTTACGGCCTCAAGACCTGAGATGCAGGTAAATTTCCCGTTAGCAGTCACCCTTCATTTACAAGTGCTTGATTTGTTTAGCCCAGTGCCGAAATATTCGTCAAAGAGCCCGAGGAGAAAAGCATAGGGTTTCCAGGGCGCTTAGTAGAAAATCTGCAAGATGCCATAAACGAAATGCTTAAGCGTAATGAAGGGACGCTCAAGACCTGCAGGTACGTCATCTTGAACGTCGCACTTGTGAGCTACTTTGCCTTGGCGACCTACTACTTTATTGAATTCTCCAGTAAGTGCTCTTGGTTAGGAAAACTGTAAGCTAGACGGATTGTTCCAGATGATACCCTGGAGAGCACGACGTGCACAGGTTACGGTTTTCTGATGATCATCTTCATCCTCGTTTACTTTGGTGTCGCATACTCTTTGATTATAAAGCCGATCATCAATCGAATAGACACAGGAAGGATTTCAAATTTGCTCTCAAATCGGTGAGTATTTTCGCGACTTTCAAGCACCATCATCTTTTGGGATCCAGAGCCGTAACAATTGCCACCCCCCTGGCCATTGCCGTAGCAATCGGCGTGTATCTGGCCATCGATACCAGTGATAACCGACAACGGCTGGTTCCGCTACTTGGACTCTTCGTCTTCTTGCTGTTCGGTTTTCTGTTCAGTAAACACCCAAGACAGGTAAGTGGAAAACTTGGTGCTTTTCTGACGCAATGGCTATAGATCAAGTGGAGGCCAGTTGTCTGGGGTCTGATCTTACAATTCGTTTTGGGTCTGCTCACCATCAGATGGGATGTCGGCAGGGGCATCTTCGAGTGTTTGGGCAATAAAACAGCCACGTTTATGGGGTACGCTGCTCCTGGTTCCGCGTTCGTCTACGGGGATTTTTTGATTTATCAAGAGGCCGTGTTTTTCTTTCGTGTTGGTGATTGTGTTCTTAATCCCATTGCTCAGTTTATACATTTCAGGCGCTGTCCACGGTATTCTTTTTAGCTTATCTGATTAACGTCTTGTACCACTACGGGATCATGCAAAAGATCGTCGGTAGTTTGGGCGAACTTTTACAGGCGGTTATGGGTACCACGATCTGCGAGAGCGTTATCAGCGTGGCAAACATTTTCTTGAGCATGGTGAGTTCACCCCAAGCTTAGAGAGTATGGTTAACGACCGGTTTTGAACAGATTGACTCACCTCTGATCCTGAAACCGTATCTCGAAGAACTGACCGTTTCGGAAATTCACGCGATGATGACGAGCGGATTTGCTTCAATCGCAGGCACCCTACTCGCAGCTTACATGTCCGCCGGAGCAGAAGCCTCCCACTTAATTACTGCGAGCGTGATATCCGCCCCTGCTGCGCTATGCTACAGCAAACTCGTCTACCCCGAAACCGAAGAGGTCACTGCAACGAAAGAGACCATCCAGCTACTCAAGACGTAAGTGTACCCTTTGTGAACGTGGTAATCCGTTGTTGCTTTCAGAGAGTACACTTCACCTTTTGACGCTGCATGCAACGGAACGGCGACGGCAGTCGAGCTAGTCTTACGAACCGCGGCGAACCTCATCGCGTTTATTTCCGCAATCCAGTTGACAAACGGCCTCCTTTCCTGGATGGGCATTTTGCTTGGTGAGTTACTCTTCTGGCACCTCCTCGAATAAAACCGATCCTTAGGGTTCCATGGCGATAATGCTTGGACGCTCGAAACCACCGCCAGTTACGTATTCATGCCGGTTATGTTTATCCTCGGCGTACCTTGGGATGAATGCCAATCGGTCGCCAGGATGATCGGAATTAAAACCATGGCCAACGAGTTTTTGGCCTTTAGAGAAATGGGCCGGGTGACTTTGAGGGTGAAGTCAATTTGGCCGCTTCCGTTGTACTAATTGTATCTTGCAGAAGCGCACCAAAGTGATAGCCACTTACGCCATCTGTGGGTTTTCCAATCCTGGAGCAATTGGAGTTACCATTTCCACGCTTTCCTTGCTGATGCCTAAGAAGAAGAGCGCCATAACATCGACGGTTTTTAGAGCTGTCGTTGCCGGAGAAATATCTTCTTTTATGACCGCGTGTATAGCGGCGTTATTGATACCGGACCATTTACTTTGAGGGTTGTAGTTTGATGTCGTTACTAAAATAGTCTAACTCAATTATTCCGTCATCAGATTCCTCTGAACTGACTGCTGGTAGTGTCTATCCTTTGTCCAAGTTGGTAGAAATATAAGATATGGGATAATTATGAGTTTCAATTAACGATCTAAAAAGGGTCTAACAAACTCTGCAGGCTAGCGGAACTACCTGGGAAAGGCTCCATAAAGATCATGGAAAGCCTTTGATTTGCTTTATCCAAAATCTTCCATTTTTCTGGAGTAGTATGCAGAGATTTTTAGGGACTTTCAAAAGCTCTGGAAAAAACCTAACGCTTTGGAACAGACTTGGGAACACCGGGGAGAGAGCCCGGCTTTTTTTAAACTGGCTAGGATTACACTTTATTCCAACTTTGGAAAGGTCGTTAAGTACTTTGCATAGATTCCTAGGCCATTTTTAAAATTCTTCTCTCTCTTTCTAGATATTCCTCAAATGGAGCTAAGGGGGCGCAAAAAACTCTGAAGATGGAATAAAGATCTCTGGAAAAGATTCCAGATGCTCCGCCCCTGAGCTTCTCTCTTTTTTTGCAACTGATTTAGGTGCGCTTCCTCTCTTCTACACTTTTTTTGTGCCTCCCTTTCATTCCTTCATTCGCGCTTTCTTACAATTTTTAGTATTTTTTCGGACATCCTTTTCTCCCGCTTTGTGTTTCTATATATGCATTCCTCTTCTTACCTAGTTTACTCCTTCGCGACGTGTCTTTTGCACCTTGCACCTTTTTCGATCTTGATCTGCATTTTTTGCTTCTTAGGCATCCATTTAGCCATCATTCTACGCCTTCTTTGCGGTTGCCGGTTCTGTTACACCTCCTTCGCGTCGGATTCACTCCTCCTTTACTATTTCGGCAGGTTTCGTTTGTTTCCTTCATCTGCATCACGTTTCCTTTTTTCTTTTCACTCGTTCTGTCGTCCTCTGCCTCATTTGCGTCTTTTTCACTCTTCCGTCACGCCCGTGTCAGAGTTCTTAACCTACGTCTGCTTCGCGGCTTTGTCACATCTCATTTACAACTGGCTACGTGTCCAGGTCGAGTAGATTTCTCAGTGGAAAGGTTTCTAGAACCTTTTACGACTCCGTTCTCTTTCCTTTTCTAATCACCCCTTGTCCTTGTCGCATTCTTGCTTCCTTCTTCACGCTCTTCATTAGCACGCCTTGACCACGTCTTGATTTTAGCTTTTCAGGTTTAATTTGCGGTTTCTTGACATTTGTTTCTTGTTACCTTCACCCTTTTCAGCCTCCTTGGCATCTACTATACATACATTTTTTTCACGCCTTTTTCACACCCGTTTCAGTCTTCCTTGCCCTTTTCACGTGTGCCCTGCCCATCGCGTCTTATACACATCGTTTTCCACTGACTTTTCGTGTATTCTTCATGACTATGCTACATGCAGCTTCTGCCCTTAGCACTCCTTCTTCTCTTGATCTTTACACGTTTCTCTCGTTCCCTTTTCATTATTTCCGCATGTATCGCATTTTTGGCACCTTCTTCACTTCTGCTTCGCGCCTTGATGCCCCCTTCCTTCTTCTACTGTTTTTTGCCTCATTCACGTCTGATTCGCTCGTTTTTCTTATAGAATGTGGCCTGTAGAATCCATAATTTCAAACAGTTCCAAGATTGGGCTACTAGTTCAAAAGTTACAGCCCTTTGAATTTTCTTTCGAAATTGGTTTCTAAGTCTATAACTTTTGATTGAGAAGTCTGATCGAAAAAGTACGAATTGTTTTGGATTCTACGCACCAAAATTAATAAGAAAAAGTGTTTTCCCGAGAAATTTTGGTGTAGTCAATTTTTGGTAAAAAAGGAAGGTTATACACTGCCTTTTTTTGAGCCCCGAAAAAAAAATTGTCTCAGATCGACCCGGAAAAAAATTTTCTTATGGAATGTGGCCTGTAGAATCCATATTTTCAAACAGTTCCAAGATTGGGCTACTAGTTCAAAAGTTACAGCCCTTTGAATTTTTTTTCGAAATTGGTTTCTAGTCTATAACTTTTGATTGAGAAGGCTGATCGAAAAAGTACGAATTGATTTGGATTCTACGCACCCAAATTAATAAGAAAAAGTGTTTTCCCGAGAAATTTTGGTGTAGTCGATTTTTGGTAAAAAAAAGGAAGGTTAATCATTGCCTTTTTTTGAGCCTCGAAAAACAAATTGTCTCAGATCGATCCGGAAAAAAATTCTTACAGAATGGTGGCCTGTAGAATCCATAATTTCAAACAGTTCCAAGATTGGGCTACTAGTTCAAAAGTTACAGCCCTTTGAATTTTTTTTCGAAATTGGTTTCTACTCTATAACTTTTGATTGAGAAGTCTGATCGAAAAAGTACGAATTGATTTGGATTCTACGCACCCAAATTCATAAGAAAAAGTGTTTTCCCGAGAAATTTTGGTGTAGTCGATTTTTGGTAAAAAAGGAAGGTTATACACTGCCTTTTTTGAGCCTTCTTCGCATCTGCCTTCGCGTATTCTTCATTACGCGCCCTTCCCTCTTGTACCTCTTACTCTTCTATTTAACATTCCATTTCCTCTTCACCGCATCTTTTACGGATTCTTTAACCTTCTCTATGGCTCCTTCACACTTCCTTTACGTCTTTTCTACACCTTTCCCACACTTTCTTGTCCTATACCTCCTTCTCCTTTTTACACCTTCTTGGCGCCTGGTTTACACCTCTGCAGTTTAGCGTATCTATCCGCCCGTAAATCCGTCAGTCGAGACCCTCTTCTGTCGTGTTGGAATTTCCTGGAATTTTTGCAATAGTGGTATCCTATACCTTGAAGGTATGCCATCGGAATGAATTGCTATCTACAAGCTATAACTCACCTGCGCGACCTCTTTTCGAGATCAGTGGGAGGAGAGGATTTGAGGGGGGGGGGTCTCTATTCTAATTAAAGGCTTCAAGAAAAGGAACTGTTTTCTATCAACTACCGCCCTTCTTTCTTGTCTATTTTCAAAACAGAGGGAGGGCTGGGGGGAAGCTTCATGCTACTCTAATGAAAGGTCTCAACGAAAGGAATTAATTCTTACCAACCATAGTCCTCCGCTACCCACTATCGTAATCGGATACCATTGTTTATATCCCGCTTTTCGAGCATCTCCTCCTCCTGCTTCACTGTTTCTATATATGCGTTTTTCTTCTCGTCTATTTCTGCATGACACCTCCTCCTGATTTGTGTGTTTTTTTTAATTTACACCCTCTTCTGCTAGGTCCCCTTCACGCCTTCTTCGCCTTTTTTTCATGCTTCCGTGGGTCCTTTCTTCTGTGTTTTCCGCGTCTTCTTCCTCCTTATACCCTCTATCACTCACGTCCCATTCATACCCTTCTGGTGTTCTGTTGATGCTCGTTTCGCTCTTTTCTAATGCCCGCCTTCTTTCCCGTCTCCTTTCATTTCTTTGCGCCTGCCTTACACCTTTATCGCGCATTCTTCATAGTCTCTTCGTGGCATCCGCTTTCTTTCCGACTGCATTACGTCTTCTTCTCGCTTTTCCGCTCCCCAGGACTTTTTCTTGTCTTTTCCACAGATATTCATGTCTGTTTGGCTTCTCCTTCCTTCTTTTACTATTTACTTATTCATTCGCGCTTTCTTTTCGCCTGATTCACTTCTCCTTCACCATCAATGCATGTTTCCTTATATCTGCAATTTTTCCTTCTTTCTCTTAAGCACCCTTTGCGCGTGTTTTACGTGACGTTCCTGCCTTTTTCCGCCTCGTCCACAAACCATACGACACATCCGCTTTCGTTTTTTATCGTCGATGACTCTTTTATGGCGCCTCGATGTCTATCGAAATTTCTAGAATATTCGCTACAGCGCTTTCGGAGTTTCAAATTTGGGTAAAATGGAACCATTTTGGGTACGTGGGGGCCCCACTGTCCTTTTTTGCCAGAGATCATTATCAATTTTCTTGCTAGCGAAATCGTGTTTTGGTCAACAAAGTTACCTAATCGTCTAAAAGTATGAGCTGATTTCTTTGCCAAGACTTCAATTAAAATACAAATTCTCTTAATTAAAATTATTCAACTTGGGATAATTAACAAATTTGCATTTTGTTTGTACAACAAATTTGAAAGGCAAACTTAGAATCGAATACTACACGTCCTCAAGACGTGAGATGCAGGTAAATTTGATGAAATTTTTTATATTTTAAGTGTAACGTAAATTTTTATATTTTTAAACAATTTTATTTACAATGTAATTAATACAAATTAATTTGGCGAACAAAAAAATAAAAAATCGGTTGCTGCAGTCACCCTCATTTACAAGTGCTTGATTGGTTAGGGCGACAATGTGGAAGAATTCCCCAAAAAATCCGAAGAGAAAAGCAGAAGGTTTCCGGGGGGTTTGCCTCGGCTTCTGCAAAATGTGCAAGATGCCACGAGTGAAATGCTTAGGCGTAATAAAAAGACGTTGAAGGCTTGCACGTACGTCATCTTGAATGTCGCACTCGTGGGCTACTTTGCCTGGGCGACCTACTACTTCGTTGAATTCTCAAGTAAGTGCCTCTGGTTGGGAAAGCTGAAAGCTAGTCGGACGGACTGTTTCAGATGATACTCTGGCGAGCACGACCTGCACAGGTTACGGTTTTCTTATGATCATCTTCGTCCTCGTTTACTTTGGTGTCGCATACTCTCTGATTATAAAACCGGTCATCAAGCGAATAGACACCGGAAGGATTTCAAATTTCTTCTCAAATCGGTGAGTATTTTCATCACTTTCAAACACCAACGCCTTTTGGGATTCAGAACCGCAAGGATAACCACCCACGTGGCTATTGCCGTAGCCATCGGAGTATATCTGGCCATCGATACCAGTGATAACCGCCAAAGGTTAGTGCCACTATCTGGACTCTTCGTCTTCCTGCTGTTCGGTTTTCTGTTCAGTAAACACCCAGAACACGTAAGTGGCAAACTTGGTGCTTGTCTGACTCAGTGACGTAGATCAAGTGGAGGCCAGTCGTCTGGGGTCTGATCATACAGTTTGTTTTGGGTCTGCTCACCATCAGATGGGATGTTGGCAGAAATATCTTCGACTGTTTGGGAAATAAAACAATAAAGTTTTTGGGGTACGCTGCTCCTGGTTCTGCGTTCGTCTACGGAGATTTTTTGATTTATGAAGAGGCGGTGTTTGTCTTCCGTGTTGGTGATTGTGATTTTAACCCCATTACTCAGTTTGCACGTTTCAGGCACTGTCCACGATATTCTTTCTTGGTTTTATGATTAACATTTTGTACCACTACGGGATCATGCAGAAGATCGTGGTCAGTTTGGGCGAACTTCTGCAAGCGGTTATGGGTACCACGATCTGCGAGAGCGTTAACAGCGTGGCAAATATTTTCTTGGGCATGGTAAGTTCGCCCCAAGCTTGAGTACAGCTAACAACCGATTTTGTACAGAATGACTCACCCTTGCTCCTGAAACCGTACCTCGAAGAGCTGACCGTTTCGGAAATTCACGCCGTGATGACAAGCGGATTTGCTTCAGTGGCAGGCAGCCTCCTCGCAGGTTACATATCCTTCGGGGCAGAAGCCTCACATTTAATCACTGCGAGCGTGATGTCCGCCCCTGCTGCGCTGTGCTACAGCAAGCTCATCTACCCCGAAACCGAAGAGGTCACGGCGACGAAAGAGACCATCCAGCTACTCAAGTCGTAAGTTTACCCTTCGTGGGCATGGTAACCGTTGTTCCTTTCAGAGAATACGCCTCGGCTTTGGACGCTGCGTGCAATGGGGCGGCGATTGCAATCGAGATAGTCTTACGAGTGGCCGCGATCCTCATCGCGTTTATTTCCGCAATCCACTTCCTAAACGGCGTCCTCTCTTGGATGGGCATTTTGATTGGTGGGTTACTCTTCTGATACCTACCCGATTATAACCGCATCTTTAGGGTTCGACGGTGGTAGCACTTGGACGCTCGAAACCGCTGTCGGGTACGTATTCATGCCAGTTAGCTTTATCATGGGCGTACCTTGGGACGAATGCCAATTGGTCGGCAGGTTGATCGGGATTAAAACGATGGTCAACGAGTTTTCGGCTTTTAAAGAGATGGGCCAGATGATTTTGAGGGTAAAGTGAGGTGTAGTGCTTCCGTTGTGATAATGTTTCGCACCTTGCAGAAGCGCACCAAGATGATAGCCACTTACGCCATCTGTGGATTTTCTAATCCGGGATCGATTGGGATCACAATTTCCGCACTTTCCGTGTTGATTCCTAAGAAGAGGAGTACCATAACGTCGACAGTGTTTAGCGCCTTCGTTGCCGGAGAAATAACTTGCTTTATGTCCGCGTGTATCGCGGCATTATTGATACCTGATCATTTACTTTGAGGGTTATAGTTTGATCTCATTATGTAGTACTTTACTAAAATACTCTTGACTCGATTATTTCGTCGTCAGATTCTTCTGAACTGTCTATCCTCTCTAATGGTTGTCCAAGTTAATGGGAATAACATATATGGGATAACTTTCAGTTTCAGCTGAAATGCCGCGCTCGACTTCCATCGGTTCGCCTTGTAGGTTCAGCGAAGAATCTCTCTCTCCCACCCAATTTTTCCTAATGTAGCCGCCGAGTCAATAAACCGACACGGACTCAACGCAAACCAAGCGTAGGCCATTTCCATCTCTCATGCTACGTAAGAACGATCTTCAGAACCGGCAACACTGTGGCGGTTTGACTCTTGTCTGCTTGCACACTCGCTTCTTATCTGAGACCGCTTCATTATATCGCATTTTAATTCCGTTCTCTTTCACTATGTATAGCGGTAAATTCAAAACTTTTTCTAAGCCTAAGGCGACCACGTGTTACAGTGCTTTCCAAAATATTTTCTTGGAAATTTTTAGGGATTTTCAAGAGCTCTATAACGCAAAACTCTAAACACCGGGGAGGGAGCTAAAGCGTTATGTGCCGTTTTATTTCAATGTGGTGGTCATACATTAATCATAATACGAGGCATAAAGACAACATTCGAACGCAATACTGCAGACTAACCAAATCGCAAAACCACCATTCGTATCAGGCACAAAAATTTTTTAATATGCTCCCAAGGCATATTCAAAATCTTGACAAAGTGCAAATCAAAAAAATTCTTAAAAGACACCTTATTAATAAAGCATATTATTCCACCACTGAATGTATTCACGATGGGTTTAGTAATCTCTAATTGTTAGTGATTTGTTTATTTATTTATTTGCTTGTTGTTAGTTGATATACGTTGTTTGTAATCTCTACTATATATTTTTAGACGAATGTAAGCGCTTTTGCGTAGTAGCATGTAAAATAAATATTATTATTATGGTCGGTGTTTCTTGTGAGAACTCAGGTCTAGCCTGGTTAACTAATCGCACGGATTAAAATCAAGTAACGATTAGTGTCTGTGTCTGTGTCGAAGTTATGTAGGGTCCTAATAAAAAAATAAAAAAATTCACACACGCACATTGGAAATCTAGGAATAGTATGTAATTCATACTTACCAACATAGCTATTGATGGGCACAATAGCCAACGCTATCAGGAAAGAGGAAAACAAAACAAAACAAAAAAATCATTATAATAATTCCTGTAATTTTATTAAATGGAGTTCATTGTGTAAGTGTTTCTTTGGCTTTGCGTTTGGGTTGAATACGAGTGGGTTGTGATAACGTGGTGTGTTTCTGTGAAGAAGGAGTTTTGTGTTTTTTAATTGTATTTATGGTGTTTCTTTGTTCCTGAGGTCGTATTTGTGAGGTTGCTTGGGTTTTTGGTGGAGATATTGCAGTATTTTGTGAGCCTGTGGTGCTGTTAAGGTTTTTGCGTTTCGGTTGTATACGAGTGGGTTGTTTCTGAGAAGAAGGAGTATTGTGTTTTTTAACTGTGCTAGGGCGTGTAACTTTATTGGATGGACCTGTCTTTGTAGTACATGTTGCGTTACTTGTGTTTATGGTGTTTCTTTGTTCTTGAGGTTGTATTTGTGAGGTTGCTTGGGTTATTGATGGAGATATTACAGTATTTTGTGAGCTAGTAGTGCTGTATAGGTTTTTGCGTTTGGGTTGAATACGAGTGGGTTGTGATAACGTGGTGTGCTTCGGTGAAGAAGGAGTTATGTGTTTTTTAATTGTGCTAGGGCGTGTAACTTTATTGGGTGGACCTGTCTTTGTAGTGCATGTTGCGTTACTTGTATTTATGATGTTTCTTTGTTCTTGAGGTTGTATTTGTGAAGTTGCTTGGGTTTTTGGTGGAGATATTTTAGTATGTTGTGAGCCTGTAGTTCTGTTAAGGTTTTTGCGTTTCGGTTGAATACGAGTGGGTTGTGAAAATGTGGTGCGTTTCTGTGAAGAAGGAGTTTTGTGTTTTTTAAATGTGCTAGGGCGTGTAACTTTATTGGATGGACCTGTCTTTGTAGTGCATGTTGCGTTACTTGTATTTATGGTGTTTCTTTGTTCTTGAAGTTGTATTTCTGTTGTTGCATGGGTTACTGGTGGAGACATTACAGTATTTTGTGAGCCTGTAGTGCTGTTAAGGTTGTTGCGTTTGGGTTGAGTACGAGTGGGTTGTGTTTGTGATAACGTGGTGAGTTTCTGAGAAGAAAGAGTATTGTGTTTTTTAGCTGTGCTAGGCCGTGTGGGTGAGGGCGTCTTTGTAGTGCGTGTTGCGTTACTTTTATTTATTGCGTTTGTTTGTTCAGGAAGTTGTGTTTGTGTGGTTGGTTGAGTTAAGTTTGGAAATATTACAGTATGTTGTGAGTCTAAAGTGCTGTTTAGGCTTTTGCGTTTGGGTTGAATACTAATGGGTGGTGATAATGTGGTTTGCTTCAGAGGTGAATCTCTGATTGTAGTATATGTTGTATCATTTGTTGTACTTGTTTGTTCGGTAAGTTGTATTTGTGTGTTTGTTTGGGTTAGAGGTGGAGATATTACAGTATGTTGTGTACCGTGTTGTGAGCGAGTACTGTTGTTTACATGTATACGTTGTGGATCATTTCTGTATGTAGTATCTTGTGTTATGTTTAGAAATTTACGAACAATATGGCATGTGTTGATAATGACTGCTTTTTGTAAATGTTTGTATGTGTTTTTGTCTAAACCTAATAGTTGTAAATTGTGGTGTATTGTCTTTGGTATAACTCCGGTAGCACTAAGAATAATGGGAACTATAACAGTAGATTTCATTCTCCATTGCGTCTTAAGCTCGATAGCTATATCGGTGTATTTGCGGTGTTTTTCTGCATGTGTTTTAGTTAAGTTGTTAGTGTTGGGATGGCAATGTCTATAATACAAATGGATTTTTGTGTTTTATCTATAAGTGTAATGTCTGGTCTATTATTGTGGATAGTTTTGTCTGTGAGTAGTGTCCTGTCCCAATATAATTTGTGTGTGTTGTTTTCGAGTATGATCTGTGGCGTGTATTTGTAGTATGGTGTCGTATCTGTTATGAGATTGTGTTTAAGTGCTAATTTTTGATGTATGATTTTAGCTACCTGATCGTTGTCGATGTTTGTATTCAGGTTTGTGCAAGTCGTGTGCATGCCGATATTATATTTATTATTATTATTATTATTATTATTATTATTATAAAAACCAAAGTGAGTGTTTTTCGTGTCTCTCTACTATATTGAGTGCAAGATAAAACTGTCTGGCATTACTCTGCTTTTGGTCTGTTTGCAAGGCTCTGGGTGCTAGTAGGACTCATAAATTCCATACTTATTGACCGCATCGAGGAGTCCCGGAGCGATAGGATGATGCGCGTAGCAATTTGGAATTGGTGTAGCTCTGAAATTTGCCGATTTCGGAAGTGTACCTTAACCATAAAACGTTTACGACAAATCAACTCAATTTACCAATCTAGTGACGGACAAGATCCACGACCTTACCGCCACAATTGAGGTATAAACCCCCGGTCGGCCATCTTTGCCGCACGAGGAGTCCCACGATAGGATTCCGTGCAATTTGGTTGGCCCAGCTATCCCGCCTCTACTGATAAGTGGACTTCCAAAGTCACCCACGCAAGCACCGCTGGAGCTTTCACTTACGGCGCACAAGCGAGACCCATCTACGGTTACGTGCAGTTTTTCAGCGCACTGAGAGGTACTAATCGACCTGGTCTCAATGAACTTCAACTTGACGGACCTATCGAGGTAGGGAGTCGCGGTTGCACCGTGACCGCAGACTTGCAGCTTTTTTCCAATTGATGGGGCTTTTGTGGCCAGCGCTACGGAAGCGACAGTTTTAGTAAATTTTACTTCGGCGATCAGCTTCAGAAGGGCGATATCGTTGGACTTGGTGAACCTGTCGAAGTTGGGGTGAAAGTGAACGCTCTCGATGGCGTAGCGCTGTCCACCTTCGTTCAACGAGTCCGTGCCGGTTACCACCATCAGATCTTGCTTGGCCCTACTATGGCAAGAGGCTCATTTGAGATCAATCCAGAAACCAAAAACTCACCCTTCCACGCACTGGGCTGCTGTCACAACCCAAAACCGACCGATGATCACTGCGCCTCCAATGTACTTGTTGGTGGTCTTACGGACGGACGCGTAAAATGGAAACTTGTCAATCGTCGTGTTGGCCCCTCCGACGATCCTCGGCTCCAAGCTCGATTCTACTACGACCAACCCCGCGATCGCAATTAGACAGGTGATGAGTAAGTGCATTGTGTGAACGACAAGCGATCCGACCAGCCCGACAATAAATAGCGTTGTCGCGACAATCTAATCGTAAAACATTTTGGAGGTCAATTCCGTGTCCGATAAGGTTTTCCAAATAAACACTCATCGGCACAAAGGATGTGACAATACTTTATCTTTGTTTTGGGACTACCCCCCGAACATGGTGATTGAGACATAGTCATCAAAAGGCTCAGGTGGTATCAGTCTGCTTGCTTCATATTTGTGGAAAAACCCACGTCGGGGATATCCTAGAACGACCTACAAGAGGGATTACCCCTAGACTGCAGAAGTGGACAGCCAGATTTTTCTAATTTCTCCCTAGAGCATTGTAGGTCGATATCGGGTAAAGTCTCCCAGCCCTGATCCTAAGGGTTTCCATAAACCACTTGAGACTATAGAAATCTCTTTGGAAAGCCTAATAAGGATCTTCCAAAGTCTGTATAAAATGTCAATGAGAATCTGCCTCCTTTTGCATCTCCTTGATCTGTTCCTTTTACTCCTAGTTCCACAAGTACCATCTGGTGTCAGCAATAATTGTCCTCATTCATCACATTTTCCCCCGCATCTTTCTTCCCCACTTCCTTCACTGTACTTCTGTTCCTTTTCTTTTTAAGCCTTACTCTCTTCTCTTTTTTTTCATTTTGAAAAGTGGAAGTTTTACTTCCTTTATTTTTCTCTTGCTCCTCCTCCAGTCTTACCACTTTTTCTTTCTATATAACTTTCTACAAAAAAGTTCCACAAGCACCACAGGGTACCCTGGTCCTCTCTAACCACACCTACTCCTACGGCCTCATTTTCTTTTTCTTTTAAATAACTGCTACACGTTTTCTTCATTCTTCTTTCACGACGTCTTCACGTCTCTTCTCTTTACGGTTTACTTGAGTCATTCATAGAAAGATCTAGAAGGGACTATAAACTGTCTAGAAAATTACCGAAACGGAAAGCAAAGAAAAACATAACGCTGATAATAAAGTTCCTCTTGAATGCATTAAAAAATACTTAATAAAACAATACAAAAGCATAATTACTTGTACAGTATAACACACAAACATGATTCAGTAACGGTAGGTACATAGTAAAGCTTACTGAAGTATGCCCCACTTTGATATGTTAGGTGTGTTGCCTAACCGTGGGGGTAGGTTAAATCACCAATCGGCTTCTGACCATCGCAAACTCTGGGAAAGAATTAATGAAGAGGTCTTAATGACTGGTAAAGACCTTAAAAAGTTCTTAAAAGCTCTTTAAGGCTCTGAAAAGGTTCCAAAAACTCGCATAAATAAATAAACTTTATGCTTGTAAAGAGTAGTCAAGGCCCTTCAAGATTTGGATTTTGATTCTACTTCACTCTCAAAATCTTTTAAAGATAGAGGTTCTAAAGGCCTTTAAAGGCTAGTGACAGTTGACTGTTGGAGAGAAAACATTTGATATAACTAATGAAGCGCCTGGTAAAGTCTCACATGAGCTCTTAATCACAGCTTTTAAAAGTATGAGAGAATCTCAATGTCTCTAATAGTTTCGAAAAGATTATTAAAGGCTCTTAGAAGATTTTGGAAACTCTTGGTTACTGTTTGGTCCCAAGGCCCATGAAAACCCTGGACGCTCTCTTAAGGCAAGTTTAAGTACTCATAAGGGCTCTTTGGAAGACTTTACTAATTCTAAGACTGAAAACCTTTGGCGGCTCATTAAGATCCTTAAAAATACCACAACATTTTTATAAACCTAGAGTCCTTTGGGAGATGTTTAAGAGCTTTTAAATGATCTATTGACCCTTATAACTCGTAAAGAGCGTTAATCGTTCTTCAAGGTTTAAATAAGGCCTTTAAAAATTTTTAAAAACTCTTAAAGGATTGACTCTGACAAGGGCTTTGCAGTTTCTAAAAATTATATTTCTAGAGTCTAGGGAAACTGTAACGGCCTTTAGATGACGTAGAAACCCTTAAAACTCGCAAAAAGTGTTAGAGATTCTTCAAAATGTTGATATTAAGTACTCTTTCAGATTGTTAAAAACCCTTCAGGAGTCTTAATGACTTGTAAGGGGGCTCTAGCAACCAATACTATACTGCTGACAATTGAAAACTTCACAAAGAAAACATTTGGTGATTCATGTGATAACGAATATTGAAACTTCTTGCAAGTTATTGAAAGGTTTTCAAGATTTTTATAAGCTTTTAAAGATCCTTAAAGGGTCTCTTTTTAAAGACACTACCGATTCTAAAAGTCAGTTAATGACTATTAAAGTCTCTCGAAAGGGCAGAGAATCTTTTAGAGACTATTAAACATTTTTTGAGGCTCTTGAAACCTCTTTGGGTGCCTTTAGAGACCTACACGGATTTTAAAGGCCCTTAAATGACTTTTGGATCTTAAAGGGAAAGTGCTTTAAGATTCAGATATTAAATATTACTAAAAACGGTTAAAAAGCTCCTAAGGACTCTAAAGAACTGTCTCTGCTAGAAGCTCTAAAGACCCCTAGAAGGTTGTTGACCATGAACTACGTTTCTGGCAGTAAACTGCACTTTGAGGATTAAAACAACACATATGTTAGCTGCCTGGTATGTAATATACCATTATTTACCGTAGTTAACAGAAAATCTTTGGTGGACTGATTTCGAGTGCATGAAGGGAATGCCACCAACTGCATAGTTGGCCATATTTTGTAAGTCTGGCAACGCCGCAACAGAAAAATGACAAGCAAAATCTTTCGTTTTCCATTTTCGAAACAAAAAATGGCGGCTGTTGCTGTACAACCGACCGTAAGCGACTATTTATCCAAAAAACAGAAAGAAAGCGGCAAAGAATTGGCTACGGAATGGACCCAAATCGAAGAGCTGCACAACAAAAAGTAAGATTTAAAGTTATCGGTTACTGCTTTCTAACAGTCATTTGTTTTTAGGTTATGGCACCAGCTAACTTTGAAACTGCTGGGTTTCGTTAAAAATCCTAGCCTGCAAAAGGGGGACAACTTAATACAGCTTTACAACAACTTCATCTCCACCTTCGAGAATAAGTAAGTCGTAATTGCTTTGTCTGCAGTCGTAACAAAGGCATTTGACTTGCAGAATCAACCCATTGTCGTTAGTCGAAATCATTGCCATTGTTGTTGAGCAGTTTGTGAATAAGAAAGATGCGGTTGTCTTCTTGGAGAAGATCGAGACGAAAGTCAAATTAAACACTGATGCACTTAATCTGTGTAAAGTAAGTGTGGACGCTGTTTTTAAGTTGCTAACGCCCCATTTTCAAGGTTCTCCAAGGCCAGATTCTTTTGGAGAAGCTGAACGATTTGGATGCGACCAAGAAGATCATTTTGGATGTTGAAGAGACGCTTGATAATGCTGATGGAGTTACGGCGGTGCACGGACGTTTCTATCTCCTTGCCTCGCAGTACTATCGGTAATAACCTTTACCCCCCCCCCCTTAGGTTCAGCGCTTCAAGTCAAGAATGAGAATTTCCACATTCTCCTCAACTAAGCCTAGTGCACTTCTCGACTGACCAATATCATTTTAGCACACAAGGTGACCACGCCCAGTACTACCGCACTGCACTACGTTACCTCGGTTGCATCGAGGTCGACACATTATCCGAAGACGTGAAGCACCAGCACGCCTTCTTCCTCACGCTCGCCGCCCTTCTCGGCGAGGGCGTCTACAATCTCGGCGAGCTCTTGGCGCATCCCGTCCTCGAGTCGCTCAAGTCGACCGAAAACTCGTGGCTCGTCGATCTGCTGCACGCGTTCAACAGCGGCGACATCACTAAGTTCGAGAACATGAGGCCGAAGTGGGCGTCCGTCGCCGATCTCGCCGCCCAGGAGCTCTTCCTCAGGCAGAAGATCTCACTGCTGTGTCTCATGGAGATGACGTTCAAGCGGCCGTCGCACGATCGGCAGCTGACCTTTACGGAGATCGCGCGTGAGACTCGACTGCCACTGAACGAAATCGAACTTTTGATCATGAAGGCGCTCTCGCAAGGTCTGGTGAAGGGGGCCATTGATCAGGTAAAAATTATATCCCAATTGTGACAGTGTTGCCATACATCTAGCAATAATGCAGCATAACCCTATTTATGACAGTGTCAATAACTGGTAATATTGCAAAAATAACCAACTAATTTGGGGTAAATTTGGCTGTCCGTGTGGCAACACTGTCAAGAGAACGAGCTATGTAGTCTTAATTGCAATTTTTTAGGTTGGCGGGACTGTCAATATGACCTGGGTGCAGCCGCGCGTGTTGGATCGGTCGCAGATTTCTCACATGGTCAATCGGCTGGACGTGTGGTGCAAGCAGGTCAACAGCATGGCGAAGTTGCTAGAGGACAAGGCTTCCGAAATACTTACGTTGTAATTTTTGTAATAAAAGTGTATTGTGAAATGTTAGAACTAAACTATTGTGTGTAATTTAGCATAATTTTCTTATTTAATTGAATAGTTTATTGGAAATTCTTTTTGTCTCATTATTACTATTATTATTCTGACAACTTCTTACATTTTGGATTGAATACCTACACATTGCCAACATTTGAAAAATTTCCAAAATTGTTAAAGCAATTCAAAATGTTTTTCTCCTCTCTGTAGAAATTAAATCAATTACATTTAGCTTTGACCTTGAACTTCTAAATACTCTCAGAGCGACAATCTTCGTAACGAAGCAAGCAATTGAAAATGTTCTTTGATATCGGGTCTTCATCTACAGAGTGATCACTAAAACTGGTATCACAACAAGGAGGTGTACATTTACCTCGTTAAAATTTCCTGACCAAAGTAGGCATGAAAATGAAGATTTCAGGACGATTTTGGGTAAATGTATATGCGGGCAGATTTCATTTAGTTTAGCATTTTTTTGATACTGCAGATAAAACAATTTTATCAGGTGAACAGAAAACGCGATGTTACGTTCTATCATAGTATAATAGTTCTGTACTAGTCGCGGTTTTGAATTCTTAATGCATCGTTTTTGAAAGAAGATTTGTATTAGGAAAACATCATACGTGGAAAAGTGTTTTGCCATGAATTTTATTATGGTGTATCCATAACCTAGGTACTTCCTTGCAACCAAATTTATATTTAGGAGAACGTATCAGTGAACTGGTGTATGTCACTTCCCCAATGTTGGGTACTTTTGAAACATTCCTCCTTATCGTGTATCAGGAAAGCAGAACTCATGCGAACGGTGACATCGGTATGCCTACTCGCATATCCGTGTTCATCCCGCGACGCTTCTTTACAGATCCTGATGTATCTGTACATTAAACATGTGTATTCCAATTTCCAAATAGACATTACCCTTCCTTACGTTTCTTCATTCTGGACCGAAAAAAATGCATATCAGGAGAACACTAAACGTTCGAAACTGAAGCGTTTTCGAAAGAGTAAATGGGTAGCTACGAAAAATGGGGAGGGAAGATTATAAAAACAAAGGAAAAATAATAGTGAGAGGGTGATGAGAGCGAGTACAGTGACGAAAGGCGTAGGATGGGGAAAGGAATCTTTATACAGATGCGCTACTTTTAAAATTAGCGCGCAAACGCAAACATGGTGCCATCTCGTGGCGGACGGCCGCGCTAGTTTTGACAGTCCCAGTGCTCTTATAACCAAAAACTAATTAAATAAATAAATTCGTGCGATTATTTATAAAGTGAAAAAGTGATTATTTCGCAATTGTGCCCATCAAAGTGAAGTGTTTACGTTTTAATTCAGTAAGTATTCGCATTCGCAACGCGTAACGCACATTTCTCTCCCAAAAGGAAATTGTAGTGGGTGTTTGATTCCCCATTGAAAACACAGGAGTTATTTTTAATCCTCGTTTTTTCGACAAGTTGCCTAATGTGCTTCCTATTTTTAAAATTACAAAAAGGCGGTAATGAAAATTGAGATTTGTGCCAAACGCTTTTATGTAATTCCGGGCTGTTGTGGGAAATATTATTTATAAACCCCCCATTCTATTTGTAGCCCCCAACAGAAGTAAAAGGGGGTACTTAATTATCTTCGCTTGTCTCCCAGCATCTTTCTCAATATTGTAATTGGACCTACTTAAAGTGTGAGTCATAACTCTCTGTGACCTTATAATAATACAATTTTTTTTCCTGCATTATGCTCTCTGAATAATTAAAATGCTAATAAAGTTTTTTATCTCCCATAAAAAGTCTGTGTTTAATTTAGCACATACAGGGTGCTCCAAGGGGGATAACCGGTCATTCATTCTCATAATTTGCCACACTTTCACTCCTTCAATTCTCATAGCAAGTTTGCCATTGTCTTTTGGTATTATGTGATGTGAGTGGGCCACAGGAAGTGTGCTCCAATTTGTACCGCATACAGGGTGTTTAAATCCAACACACAAGGTAAGTTGATAATTGTTGCGCATGCCGATATTTGTATGGTTATTGCAGCTAACTTCACTATTTGAAAGAAAAAAAAACCTCTTCATTTTTTACATCCTCCGGGTAGACCGAGAAATCTTTCTCTCAGTTACTCTAAATATTGTGATGTAAAATACCTCCTCGTGTACAAAAGTTATAAAGGTTTAAGTGAAAACCAGAACACTTGTCTTGAGTAAGTATAGAAAAGAACCCTTTCGTGGTTCATGTTTTCTGGGAAGCGAGAGAAAATTTACAAACTCTTTCTGATAAAACCTTCATCTTATATTCCCCTGACACAAAAGTTGAAAACATTTCAGGAAAAATAAGTTCTTTGTCCTGGTAGACATGAGCAACAGAAACATTGCGTTTCATATTATGTTCTCCTGACACAAAATGATGATTTTCCTGCTGGCCAGAAAAATGTATAACAGTTTTGTTATAAAAACCCTGTCTATTATCAACAGAAACACCTCCTCACTATTATATTCTCCTCGATTCTCCTGATTTATTTATTTATTGCCCTACAGGCTTATCGCCCAATTACAGGACAAAGTAACAATAGTAAAGTAAAGTAGTGTACAGTGTGCAAGCATTGTAAATGTTTAAGTGAAATAAGGTGTTTTGTCTCCAAAAGATTTCCATATCTATTATGTTATCCCGCTAACAAAAAAAATATAAGCCTCCTCAACGATCATGCTTTCCTCGTCCAAACTTGAAGTGAAGGTAAGTTATCTTGTGCTGAGAAAAGAACCTCCTTGTCGATTATGTAGTGGTAACCGGATAAAATTGCAAACATTTTTCTGATAAAAACTCCTTGAATTAGGAGCAGAAACACCTCCTCACTCTTTATACTCTCCTGATACGATAGTAGAACAAGATGAAGTAATAGGAACAACATCTCACACATTCTATTCCCCCGATACCAAAGTCTTAAAAAATTAGACAAAAATCTCCCCGTCGATTGTGGTCTTGGTAGGCCGAAAAAAACAAATTTTTTTTTTTTCGTAGAAGCCGCATATGAGGAACAAAACACGTCCTTGCATATTACGTTCTCCTGATACAAAGGTTATCTACGTAAACGAAAATAGAGATTGTTTTTGATCATAGAACATACCTCTTCAGCGATCATGTTTTCCTAGTAGAAATTTGGGAGAAGACTAATACCTTTTCGCCTGATTCTCCTGATGCAGACTTGCAAGAGAAATGAAAGATTTAATGCATCTACCTGATGTACCTAAGAAAGAAAGCTCTTCTTTGTTTATATCCTCCTGATACCCAGCGAAGAAATAAGGTTGTCGTATTCGAGGGGTAAGCCACTTGAAATTTTGTGTATACTACAGTTCTAAAAAATTCTAGAAAATTCTAAGCCATTCTAGAAAATTCAAGTAAAGTTCTAAACAATTTTTTCAGAATTCTAAAGAGATTCTAAAATGTGTAGAAATTCTAAACATTTTTAGAAAATTCTCAAAATGGTATAAATAACAATTTTGTGTGCATGTGCGTTCGGAAACAATTGTACAAATATTTTAAAATGTTTAGAAATCCAAAAATTCTGAACAATTCTAGAAAAATTCTAAAAAGATTCTAGAACATTTTCAAAATGGTATAAAATAATAATTGTGTGCATGTGCGTTGGTAAAAAAATTCTAGAGAAGTTCTAGAACGTTTTAAAAGGCCGTGTCTGCCAATAAATATTGGATCGTTTTGCTGTTCTGCGCTCCTAATAGAATAACTGGCAATAAAAGGATTTATATCAGGAGAACATAATTCGTCAATGTTATACTTGCTGGATGTGTCAAAGGGAAGTTGAATCATACAAAATGGTGACCGTCTTGATGAATGTTAAATGTTGTTCTATTATCATGATGGAGTTCAATTTTACGGCTACCTTTTGTGATTCTGACACATTTTGAATCAAAAGAGCGTAATACAAGAAGGAATTCTGCATTTCTGTAATCCTGATACAATTTTTGAGAGAAATGGTTATCAATAAAATAAGTCTCTTTACTGTTTTGCGATTATGTTATAATGGTTTTTAAGAGATTTATAATGGGGGAGGAAGGGGGCGGGGGGTCAAGGGCCTTCTCTTTCTCATAATTATGTTGCTCTCGCATTGCCAGTATTATTTTTTTTTTAATTGATTTGCCTTTATTTTTGGGTGGGCGGGATTTCAGCCTTGGCTATATCGCGTTGGTGTTCTGTGATTTTATCGGATGTAAATAAAGTATTGGAACATTCCTCTGGATTGTTTTCCTGGTAGCCAGAGAAAATATATAATATTAGGATTAGGAGTAAAAAAACCCTCTCCTTCAGGATACTCTTCTGATACAAAAGTTTACACGAAAATAAAATACTGGCTCTTGAGTTGGGAAAAATACCTCCCCATGTATTATGTTCTAATGTGCCCGCGTGTTTGTGTAATCCTGATACAACAATTTTTGAGAGGGAATTTGTATTAGGAGAGCATCATACGCTACGAGGTGTAGGATTCTTAATAAATTTCAGTTTTCTGTAGTTACTCTATATATTAGGATCAGAAATACCTCCTGTACTGGCCGAAATCCTGAAGTCCTCCGCGCCTGCGGATGAGTGGCGGAGATGATAATATCATCCAGGTAGGCTAAATGGCGATGCCGGTGAGTTGATTTCGGGAACGATCGATGAGTCGTTGGAAGGTCGTAGAGTCTGTCTAGGAGAGCGTTGTATAAGGAACATGGTGAGACCTCGGAGGGCGTGTCTATGTTGGCCATGGTCTATGTCCATGGTGTTTGTTTGTTGAGTTGTCTTCAAGAGTTCTTTCAGTACGTTTTCCGTGAGTTTGATTGTAGGGGCGTTTCCCTCTGCTTGGTGTGGCGGCTTAGTGGCGTTTTGATTTTTTTAGCCCCACGTTGGGCGCCACTAGTGGAGTCATCACTTTGTCTTCGCCCTCCTTTTCGTCAACGAAGTACATCTTGTTTTCGTTGCTGGTTCTCTCGCGACATATTTGTTGTCTATGTGTTTTGTTATTTTGCTTAACAGCTCTTTTTTCTTGCAGGTTGCTTACATTCCCAGGAACGATGGAAATAATTGACGTACCCCCAAAAAGGATAAAAAATAAATCGTCGATATTAATAATAAGAAGGTGATGTAGAAGTATTACTTTCGCCATAAATACGTAATAGTTAATACATGTTCAATTAAACGTGTAGATGTAGACTGATATTAAACGTTAAGGCCTAAATTATATAATCTATTCTAACTATCTACCACTTTAAATCTACTCGTCCAATAAGACAAATAATTTGATCATTTATATTTTTCAACTAAAGCAATATGTCTACGCTTGTTGAATGAGGTCTACGATGATGGCTTGTTACGAGGATAAGAAGAAATTTTATTGTCGAGAGTGGGCTTTTCAGAAGCTGTCGCATTGCTTGGACCAGCGGCCGGTTTCGAAGACGTGCGGCGCGTTACTGTTGGGGGGGCCGGGCTGCGGCAAGACGACGTTTTGTTCGGAAATATGTTGGCCATCTCAGGGACCATCGGGACGTCAGCAAAGAGCTCTCAACAGACGTCTTCTATGCTATCACTTTCTGGCGGGCCAGAACGAGAAAAGCCTTTCGCTGAGCGAATTTGTGCGCTCGCTCGTCACCCAAATACTGAACCATTCGACGGAAAGCCAGCGCGAAAGGAGCATAAGGCGGAAGCTGGCGAATGACGCGAAGTGCACTGAAGGTGCCTCGAAGGCAACAAACATATCACAGGATCCTTCCAATTTGTACGGTAACCTTTATACAGATTCATTATCGCCAACTTTAGATACTAAAAAGGTCTCCGAAGCCACGCCTCCGATTCCTAATCTTCCGGTCAACCCGAGAACGCTGATCGCCGACGCCTACCTCGAAAAACTCAAGTCTGATCCCGAAATACAATTCGCCTTACGTGCAAAAAACATAGAATTAAATCCCGACGACTGTCTGAAACGAGCCTTGCTATTTCCACTACTCGAAATCGATCCTCCCAAAACGTCCCTTTTTATACTGGTCGACTCGATCGACGAACACTCTTTTATATACTCGAACTCGACGTTGACCAAATCGAAGCCGCGCGAACGCTCGTCGCAGTCGCGGACGATCGCCGAATTGCTCGCGAACCACCACCACCTCTTCCCGCAGTGGCTGCTGCTGGTGTGCACCGCCAGGAAACAATCGAAGAGCATCGCGAAGATGTTTACCGGCTTCCGAAAGCTTAGCTTGGACGATTTGAGGAAATCTCAGGTGAGCCAGAATCCGCTCTTGCTCTGTCCTCCACATCATTTCCAATCTGAAAGTTTCACGAGGATCCACTTACCACTCTGTCTTCCTTTTACTCCTGCTTCTCAGATCTTACTTCCTCCACCTCCATTGTTAATTTGTGGATTATTTTATATTTCAACATCTACCTCACTCTTGTTAACAGGTGGTGCGCGACGTTCAGCAGTACATCCTGGCCCGATTGGACCAGGAGAACAGTTTGCGCCAGCACATCAGCCGCGACACCGCCGAGATGCTAAACCAGCTGCACATCAAGAGCAACGGTTGCTTTCTCTACCTCGAAAAGGTGCTGGACGGCGTATCGGACAATTTCATTGTGCTGCGTGAGGTGCGCGAGATTCCCGGCACTTTGAACGGCCTGTACCTGTGGCTAAGCCAGCGGCTTTTCAATCGAAGACAGTTCGCGAAAGTGCAGCCGCTGCTTAACGTGATACTCGCCGCGAAGTGCGCCCTAAACGAAGCGCTCCTCTTTGACATAATGAAAGTGTACAACTCGAAGATGACCTTGGAGGATTTCAAAAAACGATTTCATCTGCTAAAGCGGATTCTGGTAATCTCGAAGACCGGCACCATTAAGCTATTTCATCATTCCTTCGCCGAGTGGCTGCTCGACATTAAGCACTGCACCCAGAAGTATCTCTGCAACATCTTCCACGGCCACTGCACTCTCGCGATGTACTACTCGCTGCAGGCGAAATACTTGAGCAATCAGGAAATCTACGATTACGCCTTCCACCTGTCCAGAATGGAGCAGTATCTGTCGCAGGTGCCCAATCAGAAGTGCACGAATTTGGTTTACAAGCTAAACAAAGACCGGCCGAACGTCTACGGCGAAAACTCGCTGGAGAAGACCACGTCGGAGGTCTACGCGGACCTGAAGGCGTTGCAGAATGTCACCAAGTACGAAAACACCTACGACAATTGCGGCGGGGGAGAGGCGCTTGACACAAGCTTCATCGACACCGAAGGCAGCCCCCATCACAACCTAGAAACGAATGATCTGAACGCCAAAGACTTTGACAAATACGAAAACATACCGCTGGCGAGCCCGTGCTCGGAGAGCAGGCCGAAGTCGCCGATCTACGGCGTCATCAACAAGTCGAGGACGAAAAACGAGAAGGCGAAGAATTCGGCGAACGTCGTCATGAACAAGGACTTTACCGGTTTCTCGATACAAAAATTGGACGCGCCGAACGATCTGAACGGAACGAGCGCGAAGAGCGAGGAGCCGAGCAAAAACCCGCTCGACGTGCACACGCTGATCGTGCTTTGGTTGATAACGAACGGGGCGAACGTCGAGGAGTGCCTGCTTGAGGGTAACGAAATGGCGGGCGTCAATTTTGGGGCGTTCCTGCCTACGGATCAGAAGGTGTTAAAGTTGCTGTTGGAGGCGGGCGCGGTCGAGCAGGCCGATCCAGAGGACGGCGACTATGAGAGTCAGGTACTTATGACGCTTACCCTCTACCGCTCAATTCCATTATTCATTAAAAGATGCTTATCCTTATTCATTAATTTCCGAAATTTTAGATACCGTACCGTGGGTGCTTGGAATTTTTTATCTTCGCCAAGCACACTGAATTATGTATTTCAAAATTCCCTCACTGATAATAACTCTCTCAGTTACTTCATTAAACACTAAAGTACGATCCGTTAAAAGATGCATATCCTCTGCCAAAAGTATCTGAAGTTTTAGATTCTTATGAATTCAAACACGTGCTGTTGGGACAGGCTAATGATGACGTTTTCAGCTGTCGTTGGTGACATCGTCTACAGAACCTAGCCCGGAACCGCTTTTCGATCTCCACGACCTGCACGGACAGGCGGCGTTACACGTCGCGGCTCGATTGGGTCAAGCTCAGGTGGTGAAAGTGCTGCTACAGGCTGGCGCGGATGTCGATCAGGCGGACGGCGACGGATGGACGCCTCTTCGCGCCGCCGCCTGGGGCGGTCACACTGAAGTCGTCGAGCTACTCGTTAAACACGGCTGTGCGCTCGACAGCGTCGACGCGGAGAATCGCACCGCCTTGAGGGCGGCGGCGTGGTCCGGCCACGAAGAGATCGTTAAAATTTTGCTCGAGAACGGCGCCAACGTTAATTTAACCGATCACGAAGGCCGCACCGCCCTTATTGCCGCGGCCTATATGGGTCACGCCGAAATTGTGGAGCACTTACTGAATCACGGGGCGGATATTAACCATGCGGACGCCGATGGCCGCACCGCAATTTCGGTTGCGGCCCTGTGCGCGCCTCGGTCACCTGGAGCGAATGTTGTGGTCACTTTGTTGGAGCGAGGCGCCACTGTCGACCACCGAGACAAAGAGGGAATGACACCGTTACTTGTTGCTTCTTTTGAAGGACATAAGTAAGCTAGTTGGCACATTCGGATTGTTCTCTCAAACCAAATCTTTAACTTTTAGGGAAGTGTGCGAGCTTTTATTGGAAAGCGAAGCCGACGTTGACCACTGTGATAATGGCGGACGCAGTCCGCTTTGGGCCGCGGCGAGTATGGGTCACGCGCCCGTCGTCGCGCTTCTGTTATTTTGGGGCTGTTGCATAGACTCGATGGACTCTGAAGGGCGAACCGTACTGTCGGTCGCTGCGGCTCAAGGTTGCGTCGAGGTCGTAAAGCAGCTGCTGGACCGCGGTCTGGACGAACAACACCGAGACAATTCCGGTTGGACTCCGTTGCACTACGCCGCGTTCGAAGGTACATGGGAAAGTAGCTCTACACTATCCCCTTCTTGTTTTTGATGTAGGTCACCAAGATGTTTGCGAGGCTCTGTTGGAGGCCGGTGCGCGGATCGATGAGGTCGATAACGAGGGTAAAGCCGCTTTGGTTTTGGCTTCGCAAGGGGGGCATACGACTCTGGTTAGCTTATTCCTGGATAAATACAACGCGCCGTGCGATCAGAGACCGCACGACGGTAAAACTGCGCTACGGTGAGTTTCTCCTGGTAGGTTTGGCGCCTTTTTAATTTCTCACCGCAGGTTAGCAGCGTTGGAGGCGCACTACGACATTGTACAAATTTTAATCTCACACGGCGCCGACTTGGACTCGAAGGATGCAGATGGACGCAGCACCCTCTATGTCTTAGCGTTAGACAATCGGTTAGTCATGGGCAAATTTTTCATTCAACAAGGCGCGGATGTCGAAACCAGAGATCTAGAGGTTAGCGATTTGTGTAATTGCTTCATTTACCTTGCGTGTTTAGGGTCGCACTCCGCTGCACGTCTCGGCGTGGCAGGGCCACACGGAGATGGTAGCCCTCTTGCTAACGTGCGGGCATGCGCAAGTCGACGCTGTCGATTTAGAAAATCGCACCGCGCTGCATTCGGCCAGTTGGCAGGGTCACCACGAGATCGTCAAGTTGCTCCTGGAAAACGGCGCGATTCCGGACCACACCTGCAATCAGGGCGCGACAGCTTTGGGAATCGCGGCGCAGGAAGGTCACGAGCTGTGCGTCGTCGCTCTTCTGGAGCACGGGGCCGATCCTAACCACTCGGACGCGTGCGGGCGGAACGCGCTTAGAGTCGCTGCCAAATCGGGGCATAGGGGCGTGGTCCGACTGCTAGAGGAGCATAACATGAGGTCCCACAAAATGGCGCACACAAGCAGCAGCGCCAACTCGATCACATCTGGTAAGATTCGAGGTGCAAATTTCCTTCATTGAAGTGTTACGGAAGTAGGTTCAACCGCCGAGACGAAGGCGTGCAGCGCCGTTCTCTACCCGGGGCCCGGTGCCTCCGACTGGTCCGACCATCAACGACGATCCATGGTCTCTTTAGGCAACCACAGCTCCAACTCGAAATCCAGCTCAAACCTCACCGGCTCTAGTCATTCCAGCAAACACGGCGATAGACCACGGGAGACTGTCCCCAATCCGCAGGTTCGTTCTCGAGATCGATCGTCCAAGTCTTCAGAATAATTTGTTCTGTTTAGCCTCTCTCGTTCACCCAACAGCTTCAGCAGTGCACGCGGGGTGGAAAAACGCGACCGCTCAGTAAACTACTATCCCCGTTACAGAGCGAGCCTCAAAGTCCCATATACGCGTCGCCGCCTCTAAGTCCGGTACATGATCCGCCGAACGTCTTCGGTAAGTTAATTCCAGAGTTGATTTGTAGTGTCAGAAATAGATAGTGAGACGACGACAGTCTTGAGAATCGACTTAAGATACGGAGATGAGCTGAGCCGGAGCAGCCTGCTATTGGAGAAACATGGCGATGGTACCAAAGTTTCATTTTTAAACGCATGCGCAAACCTTTGAGATGATGGCGTCGCGGCGCCGAGCTGTGTGCAGCGCAAGTGAGAATCGACCGTGATTCGGTAAAAGATGCATATCCTCTTTCGTATATATCCGAAATGTTAGATACGGATTTTAGGGAGATTGGTCTTTTCTTGTAGTGTTTAGAAAAACAACATTCATAGAGAGTTTTAGTTGTCACCCTATCTATTTCTAACCCGAATTTGCATATTTCACCTATCGGTATTTTACCCTCCCAGTTATAGGTGCGATGAACATCTACCAGCCGGTCTTGAGGCACAACAACTACTTCGCGAACATGTCGGACACGCACTTCGCCCGCGACACCCACATGAGGATAATTTTGGGCAATTCCGGTAGCTCGAGCAGTAGTAAAACGGACAAGAAAACCGAAAATAGCAATATCTCCAGCGGGTAAGTGACCCGAACACTGCGCGTGTTATCGACTTATTCGCTCGAACTTAGTAACTCGAAACCTAAGCGCAACGGTATCGTGACGAATCCTGCGCTGCGATTGGTCGCGAACGTCAAGAACGGCCTCGATACGGCGGCGGCAAACTTCCGAAAGTCGACGTCTAGCTCTAATCCTAGCACGAAGACGAACAGTTTTCATTGGAGAAAGGAGACCCCGTTGTAAAGTATATTGAGAGCGAGTACCTAGTCAATATTATGGTAAGCCATTTTTCGATCGACCTCTGCCCCTAACTTTTATTTAAATTAAAAAAATTTTTTTAATTGAAACTAATAGCGCACTGTGTTACGTTTTCAGGTTAATTTCGTACTACCCAGATGATGCTGTAACCTCTTTACCCCTAGTCTTGTAAAAATCAAAGATTAATATTAGAGTTTTGTGTTAGTTTTTAAGTAGCGATTACGGCCTATTTTACAAACATTACGTTTTATTACGTTTGTGATAGACGCTTTCTGTAGATTACGAGAATCATTTCTATTTTTTTATTTAAATATATACACGTCTATAAATGAGCGATTAAATCGTCACCCCGACTTGGAGGAAGCTCACAATATGCCTTGCATTATTATATTTTTTTATTTTGGATTTATCGTTTGTTTAATAGCTCATTTATGAATAAATCAAGCCGTATATGTTTATAACGTGTATCTTATAATGTAATATGAAAATAATTACGGTTGTAGGGCAAATCTTTTGCTTTAAGTAAATGTTGCCATTTTGTGTTTCGCGATTATTTATTTTGTGTGTGATCTCATATGATATGTGTATTATTTGTATATTTTTTATATTACTTTTTTGTGAAGCTTTGATACTAGCGTATTATTTACAATATTAAATTATGTAGCTTAGGTTCTCAGTGATGATACCGGTTCGCAATATGCGTTAAACTTTTTGTTCTACGACCGACCGACCGTGGGTAAATTTTTTTTTTTTTTTCGATTTTACTTGTGTAACGTCTTTGTTATTCATTGTAATAAATGTTTAATTTTTATACAGATTTAAAATTTGTGCACTGTATATTATGAAAACAGTATTAATAAAAGTTTTAAAAACACATTGGTCAAGCGGAAGCATTTTCCAAAATGGCCGCATGCATCGTTGTCAGATTTAACAGAACTTCTTACATGTAGAATCCAAAACGACCAGAATATTCAAGATTGGTCCTTAAAGTGAACACACATTTGGAATTCTCTCATAGTAATGTACTGAATTAGCTCAAGTACTTCATGGGCCGAAAGAAAGATGGCAAAATGCGTTTATGTATCCATTTCCGGAAAGTGAACGTAGTCACTATTAAAGATGCCTATCCGTTACCGTTCATAATGGAGATTGTGGACCGCCTCCGTCCAGTCCGCTACATTTCAAGCATTGACCTTAAACAAAGGTATTGGCAGATACCGCTGACCAAAGACAGTCGACTATCCACTGTTTCACACCACCCTATACTCCACAAGCCAATCCCGTAGAACGTGCCAACTAAACTTTTAAAAAAACTCAAGAAAAACGTTTTGAATTTTTAAAACAAAGATTCAGTTTTGCAGGGAACTGCGGCTTGTATTTTAGGCACTCTACCGCCAGAGACAGCATTTAATGAAATTTTTTATATTGTAAGTATAGGGTATTTTTTTTTGTTTTTAAACAATTTTATTTGCAATATGTTAATGTTGTAACCTTTTGTTAAATTCATAAATTAAACAGTTTTTACAGGAAAAAAAAACAAGATTATACCGGACTTTCTCCTGCGTTTTTAAATTTTACCTGTGAACTTGACTTCGGAACACTTTACAACAACTTCCGAGCCCGATCCGCCAAACCGTTGCTACCGCACCATGACCAGGGGCGAGACCGTACGCGCTTAGTGGCGCTCGAGTCTGCCCCTCCATCTCGCCGAGTGTTACCGGTTATTGCCGCTACTTTCGGTCGCTCACAGGATGTGTTTGTTATAGTAACTTGTAAATTTATTTCGTTTTCATGCCATTTGTGCGAAGTTCGTCGCATAATCACAGATGCTTCTGTTAAAGGCAATGACAATATTCATTGATTTAAAGGTATAATTCAGGTAACGTATCAACTTCCTTATTTATAACTTATGAACATATTTCATAGCCATACTCCATAGCCTTTGGAAAAGTACTTATAAATGCATGCAAAATGCGCTACTTACTCGCCTTAGGGCGAAAACCTGTTTACTTGTTTAATACATTAACATTAGCGGTCATTTTCGGAATTTTTTATATATTAATCATCAGCAGTAAACTATCTCTCTCTCATCAAATTTAATTTGATATGGGGAAACGGGATAGATTGACCAGACTACAGTTATTTCTGGCTTTTAATGGAAACATAAAATACTCTAATATCAAACAATCATTCTGAAGTCAAACGTTGACAGTGACGAACTGCATCTTTCAATTTGTAAACGAGATCCTGCAACTCCTGGCCATTACAAGTGAAGTACACTCGCTCAATCCCTTTACTTCCCGAATCTTCATCAAACTTACTCGTTACCAGAGCTATCCGAAAGATGGGTCCCTCGGAATGATCCAAATTACTCGCCTAAAAAGCAAGTATCGCGTGGCAGGCACTTAACAACAACTCCACCTCGTACCTTGACTATGTAATCGATTTTCCACTCGGCATCGACAATGTGCGGCGGATGACTGCCAATTTTACCCAAGGCGACCTGCAAATCTCTCTTGTTGCGATCGTACAGTTCGGAGAATACCGCCGCTCGGCCGGTGCTAAAGTTACAATCGATCAAAAACGACCTCACCTCCTCTTTGGTCAGATCGTGACGACCGAATTCTGCGCTGATCGTCATCAAAATCGCGTGAGCCTCTTTGATTAGATCGGGTTTCGAGTTGTAAAGGACGCTCAGATCTAGAACAAGAAGGCAATCGCTGCACAGCATCCGAAAAGGAGGTCTTACTCTCTGGTTTTCCGGTTAATGTGGAGAAGTTGTGTTCGAGTAGCTGTTTGAAGAGATCGTCTTTTATGGGGGAAGTTCCGATAAATTTTACGCGATTTTTTAATTCTTCGGTTATATTCATTTTTATTTCTAACCTAAAAACCATTCAAATTCAGTGACAGTCAGCTGATCGCAAACTTTGCTGTTTTCTTTTAAGGTTATTTGAACTATTCCAGTGGCGTGGCGTTGATCTTTCAAAATTACATGCCATTTTGATCACAATAATCTCGAATAGAAATAATGTAATTGTTATATAGGGCGAATTCATGTTAACAACAAAATATGTGGAAATCAATTAATCGCAACTCAGATAGATTCTAAACCGAAGAGTTTCTGTTAGCCGGATCTCGCCCTCATGATAGGTAACTCTTCGCTTGTCCGGGGTATCCGAGCCTACAGTTGAGATTTGAGAACAGTCCCGGGATTAGGTGTCGTAACAAATGTGGTTACCCTTATTTACCACCCCCGTGACTGTCTCTTCATGGCGAAAAGTGTTAGTTTACAAACAAGTTCATACACACATCAAACTTAAGAAAAAAAATTCATAAGGCACGAAGTGCAAAAAGAGAAGTATACTGATGGATACTCGTACATAACGCCTAAAATGTTCGGCGTTCCTGATGCCCTTCTTAAAAATCGTTGTATAAATGCATGTTCTCCGGACATAGATTACCATTTTTCCATTGTTTCGATTTTGAAATTCTGTCAATGTTCTGCAAATTCTAGGTTCCTCAAACTCTTCGGGTGCATTGACATTTGACTTAAATCTTCACATTCAGTTGCTACTCGTATCACAAACTTGAAATTGAAAACTTGGTGCTCGGCTCCTCGGGCGGGTATCTGGCCCCTCGTTCGGAGTATGCTATGGTTGCAAGAAGTGTCTTCCAAGAGTCAATATAACAATAGAAATATATCTTTATTACGATATAAACAAAAAAAAAGATGTAAACAGAAGAAGGGTAGAAAGAAAGATTAATAACACACAGCTTTTTCCTCGCCTTAACAAACAATTATAGACTGTTAAGCTGTTTTAATTATAATTACCTACATTACTTTGTTGCCTATCACATTTGACACAATTATACTATGGGATTTTTACTATCGACGCTCTGTTCCAGACTGTTTTCTACAGAACTATTATCTCTACTTTGTAACTGCTGCTTCCACATGGCGGCGTAGACGCCTTCTTGTCCCACCAAATTCAAGTGCCTAAAAAAAGTTGAAAGAGAAATGCACAGTGGGAGGTATACGTACGTTCCCCTCTCCACAATTTCGCCTTCTTTTAACACGAGAATTTCGTCGGCGTGGATTATGGTGGACAGACGATGTGCCACTATGATGGTGGTGCGATTCGTACACACCTCGCTTAAGGCTCCCTAAATGTGCGCGGTTAATATATGTTCGTGACAGTCCTTCGTCGTACCTGTATGTTACGTTCAGTCTGTGTATCTAAAGCGCTCGTCGCCTCGTCTAAGAGGACAATGATGGGCGCCTTAAGGAGGGTCCGCGCGATGGCCACCCTCTGCTTTTCGCCCCCGCTCAGTCGTAGCCCTCGCTCGCCCACCTCGGTGTCATAGCCGGATGGGAAGGTTTGGATTCTGTCATGAATATCTGCACCACGTGCCGCCTGCACAACCTCCGTGTCGGAGGCGCCGATTCGCCCATAGCTTATATTATACCTGGAACACATCGTTTTCAGCCATCGGGGGGTGGGGTGGGGGCGTACTTAATAGTGTTATTAAACAGAACAGTATCTTGAGGTACAACACCGATGGCCCTTCGGAGCGACTCCTGCGTTACAGTTTTAACATTCTGATCGTCGACTATAATCGATCCGGTGTCCACGTCGTAAAATCTAAATAAAAGTCTTATTATCGTACTTTTCCCGCTTCCCGAAGGCCCCACCTTAAAGCCGAACAAAATTAAAACAATCCCAAAGTCGCGAGTATACCCACCAGCGCCACGGTTTTCCCAGGCGGCACGGAAAAGGTTATGTTTTTCAAAATTACACGCTCGGGAAGATACCCGAAGCTGACGTTGCGAAATTCGACGCCGCCGCGCTTCATGGCTATGGGGAGGGCGCCGGGCGCGTCGATCACCTCCTGCTCCTCGCGAAGCAGGTCGAACATGTTCTCCATGTCGACGAAATTCTTTTGGATCGCCCTGAAAAGGACTCTCGGAATTAGCACACGAAGGGATAATACACTAATTTAAGAAACGACGGACGTATTTCCGCTATTTTCCGGTGTTCGTTCGGCGGCCTCCATGGATTGGCTGGATCTGTCACAGTGCGTCGGGGAAGGGGTGGATGAGTTGCTGAATCACGAAGTCGTATTTCCTGGTTTAAAATGTGTGCTGTTTTTTTTGGAGTCACTCTTTGAAAGAAATTGTGAGAAAAGGTTAGTTTTACCACCTTAGTCAAAAGACGTCCTAATACATTAGAAAGAAAAAAGTCTATTATATTCTCCTTATCATCTAGGAAACTGCTCTCCTGATTCGCTAGCTGAAAGAGGATTGAAGCAAGACATTAAGAAGACCTCTTCGCGTATGCGGTTGCCCTAAACAAAACATGACATGAAAAAATGACTGCGCATGCGCAGAAATACTTCATTCGAAAATTAGTTCAATACTCCTATTGTACTAACCGGTAGTAAGTGCCGAACCAGTTCAGCGGAACGTAAAGCTGTATGATGTAGCTCGAGAACAGCACATAATCGCCGACGGTTAGGCTGTGATCGTCGACGACCAGGTGAACGCAAAGCAAGCTACCGGCGAGGAGGCCGCCGCAAATTATGATATTCTGTAGAGTGTTTAGGATGTTCAACGTAATGGCGGCCTTAAACTCTTCCTCCTGAAACGCAAGTCAATGACGAGGCGAGTTCGACCTGTCGCGTTGCAAACCTGGTACTTGAGGACGACGTCGCGGAAAGCGTCCACCTCGTACTGTTCCGCGCCGTAGTACTTCACCGTCTCGAAATTGAGCAGCGAGTCGACGCTACGCGCTCGCGTGGCGTTGTCGGCGAGATTCATGCGTCTTTGGAACTTGGTGCGCCACTCCGTTACGGCAATTGTAACAACTGCAAGTCGAAACGGTTGGCGAACGCAACGACTCACTCGTGCTACTTACCGATGTAAAGTAGCATCGTGGAGAATACGATTAAACCGAACCATCCATTGAAAACGCTTACAAAGTAAATTACGGCGACGATAATATCAACAATTGTTGGTGTAATGGAAAAGATGATGTAGTTAAGTAGGTTGTTTATGCTGTCAGTGCCGCGGTCCATCACCCTCAACACCTCGCCAGTCTTTCTGCTTAGATGCCAACGTAATGATAAGCTGTGGAGGTGTTTAAACAATTCCACCTTAAAGAGACATTTTTTTTAATCTACATTTAGTTGTGTAAAGTTTTTAAAAATGATTACACCATTTTCTAATATTTTTTTTATACACAAACAATTAAGCAATTTATAAATTTTTGAAAATTTCAAAAAATCGAAAAAATCTCATTTCTGAGCTGAATTGGTTCAAAATACCTTTCAAATTTAACTAACTCTAAAAAATATGTATAAACACTGATACATAATAATTTTCATTTTTGTTTAATTTTGAAAATAAGTACATATAAACAATTTAAAAAAAAATTAATAAACCTCATTTTTAGTCGAATGATTCCAATGAATTCAATCAATCATAAAAATTAAAAAAAGTCTGACACAAAATACTTAAAACACATAAACAAAAATAAAAAAACATTATTATTAAGTTTTTGACAGTTTCAAAAAATGAATACATTTCATTTTTTAATCAAAATTGGTTTAGTGTGAATGAATTCATCAACTTTTAACAACTGTAAAAAATATACCGTCGGACACATACTAGAAATTTTAAATTTTTTTATTTCCAAAAAATTTTAAACTCGTCTGAGCCTATAGTGCACACTGTACTTTTTTAATCATTTGAAACTCGAGTGGAGACTTGTGTATTTTCTAGCACACATTGCACCTTTTCTTAAATACTGTCTAATAAGTAATACACATAAAAATAATTAAGCATTTTTTAAGTTTTTGAAAGTTTCAAAAAATTAATAAATCTCTTTTTTTTAATCGAATTTGTTAGGTCCAATATCAACTCGTAAAAAAATATAAACGGTCTGACCACTGCGGTCGGAACCAGGGCCGGACTGGCCCAGGCCGCTAGGCCGCTCGAGCGGCTAGAGCTCCGCGCCAGCGGGGACCCTGGACGGGGCCCTCGTGGAACCGCGAAGCGTAGCGTCCGTCGCGGGTCCCCGCTAAGTCAGTCAATTTTTGAAGCATTAATGTTTGTAAATGTATTGTTTAAATTTGGAGAAGGATAAATTAATTGATAAATTTGCCAATACGTCATTGGGATTACAGCGCCTTCTCCTTTAATTTAATGTTCAACACTGTTCAGCAAGTTGTTTGAAATACAATTAAAAAAATCTGCATCTGCAGTCAAAAAATACAAGAGTGCTACGTCAATCTGATACATGATCTTAAATATTGCTCTCTTAAGGTTAAAAAACGCGAGAAGGTAAAGAATTTGTAGGAATACGCTTAAATGCTCTCCTGATAAACATGTCAGTGGTCATATAAGGCCGAACCTGGACCGTTCAAGGTTACCCGCCACCTAGTTGTGACTTTTGACAGTTGGTCAAGGTTAAATTCAAAGGTTATATGCCATGTGACTTTGAGCTTGGAAAGTAGGGCATTCGTTTTCAAGGTCGTCAGAGAGCAATGACCCAAATTTTATCTTATATTTTAATCCAAGGTTACCAACGATCAACGACTTCATTGGCGGTGTCACACTTTACTCCCAGGGTCATTGAAAGGTAATTTAGTTTTGTAACGTCATATTTTATTTTCAATGTCATTACAGGTCAATTTTGTGTGGCATTGTCTTCAAGGTCATCAGAAATCAATTACCTCCAATTTTTTGTCACATTTTATTTTCAAGCGGACCAGAAACCAATGTTTTATCTTTAGTAAAAGAAAGGCGCCGGCTGAATTATACATGTATGTACATAGAGGCTCTGTGTCCTAATAATGTCCTTGAACTCACGTGTGGTTTACTTACAGATCAAATGGGGACATTGATAATGGACGACCTTGAAAGTAAAACAAAAATGTGGCCATTGACATTGGATGACCTTTGAAATCAAAATCGACACAAGGAAAAATGAAGGCATTGGCTAAGGTGGCCCTGAAAGCAAAGTTTTCTACCTCAACAAATGGAACAATTGACCTTGAAAATGAACTAAGATACGACAAAAATGGGGTCATTGAACTTTGAGAACCTTGAAAATGAAATATTAAAATAAGTCATTGACATTTAATGAGCTTAGGAGTAGAATGCGGCAACCTTGAAATTTAACACCACAAAAATAGGGACATTGACTTAAAAAATGACAATACAAAAATGGGGTCATAGACCTTTAATGATCTTGTGAGTAAAAAGTGACACTGCAAAAAATTGCTTAATCATTTTTGGCAGCGCCATCTACATTGTAGATTAATACTTACCTCAATTTCCCTAGTAGTATACTGCTGAATACGAATCCACAAAAACGAGCGTAAGTTGTTTAAAAGTCCCATTCCCCCCGTACCGCCCCCCTGTAAAAACTTAAAAGCCACATAAATTAAAATCCAATCCCAACGAAACCTGATAGGCGTAATCGTCATACTATCAACTGAAAATCGCCAAGTTAGTTTTCCAAATTTCTACAGTTGGCCGCTCACCGATTAATTTATTATAAATGGGAACGTATAGATTAATCGCCCTGCCCGCCGCCAGTAGAATGATGCAGATGATGACGCGTAGCTGAAGGCAGAGATCCTTTTTCGGCCACAGAAACGGCGCCAAGGTGCGCAGTTTGTGCCAAGCGTTCCTCCATGTCGACGCGTTCTCGCTTTGGCCCTGAAAAATTAATTAATTAATTAATGCTCTCTTTCGCGTGAGACACCTCGAAATTTAGTTTCACTTTTAATTTGACGATGTGAACTTTGTCGGTTTTTCCGGCAATCGGTACCCATCGACCTTTGTCATTTAGGGACATTGTGACGGGTGCACTGGGTGAAATTTTGACATAATTAATCTCAATTTGGAACTACTGAGAGTATGATCAAGATAGTTCCAATCAACCTCACATCTGAAACTAGGAATTTGCCAAAGGTGGGGAAAGTCGTCAAGAAATAAAAGACAAGGAAGATCGGAAAACCACCAAGGACAAGGAAATCTGGAACTACCACGAAGATAAATGACCCAAGTAGTTCATTCATTTGACCTTCTTCTGGGTCACCAAGGTCATTGAGAAACAAAAGGTAAACGAAAAAGAGGAAAAAAATACTCACCATGAGCGGAATGTTCATATTCGAACGGTCCACTCCCAAATAACTCGGCGGCTTGATGGCAGGCGCCTTCAATCCCAGCACGAAAATCACAAGGCAAGATATGTAACGAAGAACGAAGAGCGCCATCTCGATTCGGTCGTTCGTACTACAAGCGGTTGTTAAGATTTGTGTCTTTCGCAAACCTCCTTACTCTTTCAGCTTGAACCACCACTCGTTCTGGCCCAAGTTGACGAAGGCGAGGTTCTCCGATATGAAGGTGCACGACCAGAAGAGGAGCAGCACGAGGCCGTGACCGCGAGGCGGCGTCGACGGTAGCAGGAAGTTCCTCTCCTTCTTCAGCACGAGCAGCGAGTACGGGTAAGCGAACAGCGTCATCACCAGGGAGAGTATCTGAAATCGAGACATTAAATTTTGTTATTCCTTAAAAAATCTTGGAAGACTGGAGATCCACCCCCCCCCCCACCCTTCCGTTTCCACAGGTTCGGCGGCCTAAAACTTGGGACCTTGGGAAAGTCACTGGAAATGTAACACTTTGCTAATTGAGACTGGGAAACTTGGGCGAATTGAGACGTTTGAGAGAGAAGGGGCTGAGGCTTGGGACTGTGGAGACTTTGGAGAAATTAAAGACTTAAGAGGTTCAAGTATCTCAAATTTCTCTCAAGATAAATTTTAAGTCTTGAGCGGCTTAAAAAACTTGAGGGGCCTTAGATCTGAGACTTCAAACCTAAGACTGGACATTGAGAGGTTTGGAATAACTTATGAGCCCTACCAGGCTTGACGGAGGGAGAGAAAATTTAAAAGACCTGAGACTTAAGACCTGAATCTTGAGAAAAAATTAGACTCAGTGGGAGCTGGTGCCACTTTAAGCTTTCTACTTATGGTGGTAGCACTTTGAAATTAATCAAAAGTGCCCTTGAAAATTTGCAATTTCCCCATCCCCCTCTAAATTAGACTTATATGTAGTGAATCACATTTGTGTAATTTCCGAGGCGAAAATCAAGTTTGGAACAAATGGCACACTTACCATGTAACCGTAGATCTGCTTGTCTCCCAAAATGGTCGCCTGCAAAACGAACTTCGTCACGTCGATCACCGGTATTAGAAGCGTGAAGAAGATCTGCACGCGGTAAAGCGACGATTTCGACAGCTCGCTCTGCGGCACCTCCGTGCCGTACTTCCTGTAGATCATTAGCTGAATAGTTCCCGCCAGCAGCAAGAATCCGCCGATGATCGACGAGGAAACCGTATCCATGAAGCACTTCGACGTGCCATGGTCAATCCAAACTTCGGACAAGGAGACGTTAGGCGGACAGTATAACATTCTCTTCGCGTATACGTCGAACACATGTGCATTAAATAATAGCTGATATCGTCGAGTACGTACTTAAAATTAATTGTTATCAGTTTGCGAATTTAAAATGAATTAAGTGATCCAGAAATTCATGAGTCATGCAATAACCTCACTGAATTCAACCGGTATCGGGGGAGCACTGGGGGCGTCTTTGGTATTACAACAATCCTAATAATGCGCAATGTTTTTCGTCAATATAAATAAACAATTATTTTTACTTTTTTGGCAATCAATTTCCTGGTCACGTTATAAACAAACAAGCAAGGACATTTGAACTACAACGTGCGAGTTGTCAAGAGTCAATGGAACTACCAGATCTACAAAACGTCTACTTCTTCGACTTTGATTACCAGAGGCGGGTCTAGGGGTTTAAAGGGTGGATGTGAACACCGGGAGATAAAATCTGATTGCAAGATTTTAAATACGGGAAGAAATCGGAGGTATCCATGGCGTGATGAACTTGGGGAAGCTGTGGTGGGAAATGGCAAATAAGAGAAACTTAAAAGGAAATTGATAAGCACTTCAGGAGAATTTTGGGGGTACGAACCGCACATTGTATACAAAACACTCAAGAAACTAAAAAGAAATGCATTAAATTCGTGATTCGGTCATCCAAGAATGTGTGCATGGTCGTTGGTTGTGGGTAAAGCCACCAAACGCCTTCAAGGAAATCCAAAGAGCGTTGAGAACTTTGAATTCACTTTTAGAGTCTTTTAAAGTGTTCAAGAAACTTCCTTGGGGAGCTTTAAATAGCTTTCATAGACATCTAAAAGTCTTTCAGAACTTTTAAAACTCGCAAACAGTTATTAACAACTTACAATCTCAATGAATCTTTAAAAAACTTCCTAAAGTAGTTAGAATTCTTGAGATTATCTCTTCTCTTTAAAAGCTGCTCGTGTAATTAGCCTTTGTGAGTTCTTAAGGGTTAAGAAGGTTCTCTAAAAGCTTCTTAAAGTTTTTTTTTACAAGCTTGAACAGTATCAAACGCACTCAGTCTTCTAAATACTTTAAAGTCCTTAAGAGGGTCTTACTGTTTAGTAGAATCCAAAACAATTCGTACTTTTCAAAGGGCTGTAACTTTTGAACTAGTAGCCCAATCGTGGAACTGTTTGAAATTGTGGCTTCTACAGGCCACATTCGATAAGAAAAATTTTATTCCGGGTCGATCTGAGACAATTTTTTTTACAGCCTCAAAAAAAGGCAGTGTATAACCTTCCTTTTTTACCAAAAATCGACTACACCAAAATTTATCGGGAAAACACTTTTTCTTATTAATTTTGGTGCGTAGAATTCAAAACAATTCGTACTTTTTCGATTAGACTTCTCAATCAAAAGTTATAGACTAAACAAATTTCGAAAGAATATTCAAAGGGCTGTAACTTTTGAACTAGTAGCCCAATCTCGGAAATGTTTGAAATTGTGGCTTCTACAGGCCACATTCGATAAGAAAAATTTTATTCCGGGTCGATCTGAGACAATTTTTTTTACAGCCTCAAAAAAAGGCAGTGTATAATCTTCCTTTTTTTACCAAAAATCGACTACACTACATTTCTCGGGAAAACACTTTTTCTTCTTGGACCTTCGTCTTCGTGACACCAGCTTCACACCTTTCACTCAAGGCTTCCTCGCTCTTTACTTCTCCCCTTTCCCTCCCTGCTTTCCCTGTCCCTAACTCTCAGGCTCTTCGCGCCTCCTTCACATCCCGATCCACCGCCACCTCCCCTCAACTATATCATATGTCTCCCATCAATTCCTATGCGTCTCTTCATGTGTTCAATCCCCTACCACGCTTTATTCACGCATATAGCAAATCCGAAAAAGCCAAAGAAATGGAGGAAGTTCGTAGAATCTCAAAAATCTGAAGGGTTTTATAGTATATTAAGTATGGAGAACGGTAAGGGATTTTTACCGTTCGAAGACAATTGTTTGGAGGAGGAGCGGAGCTTTCTTTCGTGAATGTCCTACAAAACAGTACCTAGGAAACTACTGAGCAGCCGAAACTGCAATGGGGGAAAGAGATGTTCCAACTCAAAAAGGATTATGTGCAACCTTTATTTTTTAACAGTAAACTGTAGTAAGTTGTCAGTCCAGAGGCGATGGTGAAAAAGAATGAGGAGGAGGTGCAAAATGAGGCATAATTGGAGAACGAAGCGTGAAGAATACATGAAAGAAACCTGAAGAAAGCGGAGTAAGATGTGCAGAGGACTAGGATAGGTGGGTAAGCGTATCGGAAACGTGAGGCAGGGTTAAGGGATCATACAGGGTACGTAATGTGTGTGAAGAGGCATGAAGAGAGTGCAAAAAAAGTAAAGAAGACGGGTTCAGTTTTAAATTTACATTCATTTAATAGTTCGTTGTAGTTGGTTTTGTTGTTAACGTTTTCCTTCCTTAGTTTTTCTTTTCCGCTGGAGGTCACCCGAATGTACCTTTCTGTGTATTGACCTTCCTTAATTTTGCACGTGCGCGTTACTTTTCCATTAGATATTTTGCGCTCGTGGTGATTACTTCTACAATTTTAATACGCCATTACTTTACTTGACTTATGTCTACCTGAGAAGAGTTTTTCTCTCTTTCTGGTGTGGTGGTGTAATGCTCCATCGAATACGCTTTTGCGGATATATATTTGTATGTACAAATGTATAGCGCAGCATTGCTTTAACGCTGTATATTTTTTAGGGCTTTGTCTTCTGTCCATCTTTCTTCTTTTTTTTTCTAGTTCTAGAATATTTCGACCTACATCTTTTGCACTTTTGATAAATACAAAGAATCTGGATGACATCGCATTTTTACATGGAACCGCTATTTTGAGTTTCGAGTTTAGAAGACATAGCGTGATATTTGTGCCAGTGCCCTACATCGAAATTATTTAGTGAAGACCTTGCTGGTGTTAATTTATTTACATTTCAAATCCTCCATCTCCTCACCATGTTGCTAATTCCCCTTCACATTTTGCCTTGTGTCTCCTTTATGCTTCCATCTCATTTACCCTTTTTCCGTTTGCTACAGGCGTTTATCCCTCTTTTTTCCCTTTCCACCTCTACCACACGCTACATTAGGTCCGAAAAAGTCGAAGGAACCGGAGTAGTCGATAGAATCTAAAGATTTTCAGCAGATAGACGAATCAGGAGAAGCTCTAGATGGACCTAGAAAGTTTGATTTCTAAAAAGATGTTAAAAAAGCTTGAAAAATAGGATCCAAAAGTTAGATTGCCCTGGAAAGTATCTACAAGAGTATGGCAAGCGCTTGAAAAACTGAAAACGGTTCTTTCGAGAGCTTTCTGTACTCTTGAAAGTAATTCTCGAGAGAAGATACAAAGTTGTCTCTTCTCCTACGTTTGTAATTGAAGTAGGGACCAGATTATTCAACTCAACAATATGCTCAATTTTATTTCCTTAACTGTAGGAACGTGTTAGTAAGAAGTGGTTAGTCTTCCTTTTCATCCGGCCCGACCTCGTCCGTTTGTAGCTGTTGCTGCCACATCATGTTGTACACACCGTCCTGTTGCATTAGGGACTCGTGACTAAAAAACGTAACACTATCACTGGTAGTCTTGTTTAACCGAACTTACGTTCCCCGTTCGATAATCTCCCCATTTTTCAGCACGAGTATCTCATCGGCGTGGACGATTGTGGACAGTCGATGCGCGACAATCACCGTAGTTCGGTTGTGGCAAACCCGCTTTAAGGCGTTCTGAATATTCCTCTCCGACTGGGTGTCTAAGGCGCTCGTCGCCTCGTCCAGGACGACGATCTGCGGCGCCTTCAGCAGCGTTCTGGCGATCGCGACGCGTTGCTTTTCGCCGCCGCTCAGCCTCAAACCGCGTTCGCCGACTTTCGTCTGGTACCCCTTTGGCAGTTTGAGGATGATGCGATGGATATCCGCCTGAAGGGCCGCGTCCATTATCTCGCGTTCCGTCGCGCCCCGCCTGCCGTACAGGATGTTGTACTTTATCGTGCTGTTGAAGAGAACGGTGTCTTGGGGTACGACGCCTATGGCTCTACGCAAAGATCTCGTAGTTACGTCACTGACGTTTTGCCCGTCGATCAAAATTGAGCCGCGCGTAACGTCGTAGAAACGAAACAGTAGCCTGATGATGGTGCTCTTTCCACTGCCCGACGGGCCAACCTGGAAAAAGTCTTTGCGATCGCGCGCGAATTTGGGGCTACTCACCAACGCGGTGGTTTTAGTGGGGCGAACGCTAAAGGAAATATTCTTCAACACTTCACGGTGGGGATCGTATCCAAAGTACACGTTCTTAAATTCGATGTCTCCGCTCACCACGTTAAGCTCGGTCGCACCTTTCTTGTTGACAATTTCGACTTCCTCGTGCAGGAGGTCGAGCATGTTCTCCAAGTCGACTATAGCATTCTGTATCGTTCTACAAAAGGCGAGGGTAACCAAGATCGTACACCAAACCAGCCCTTACATGTAATATTTTCCAAACGAATTTAGAGGCACGCAGAGCTGGAGGACGTAAGTCGAGAATAAAACGTAATCTCCTGCAGTTAACTGGTACTTAACGGCGACGAGGTACGCGCATAGTAAACTGCCCACTAACAGACCGACGTTTACGATGACGTTTTGCAACGTCTTTAAGCCGTTCAGTGTAACATTAACCTTCCACTCTTCCCCCTGAAGAATAGAGAACTCAATCTGCAAACTGACCCGAGGAGTTTCACACCTGAAATTTGGTGATGGTCTCCCGAAAAGCCTCCACTTCGTAATCCTCATTTCCGTAGTATTTCACCGTTTCAAAGTTCAACAAGGAGTCGACACTTTGAGCTCGCGTCGCATTGTCAGCAAGATTCATTCGTCTCTTGTATTTGGTGCGGAGCTCGGTGATGGCGACGGTGGCAACTAAAAAACGCAAAGTACAGGTGGCACCCTTTCGAAAACGTACCGAAATAAATGAGCATCGTGAACAGTATTATCAATCCGAACAGAATATTGAACGTGATCGCAAAGAAGAAGATGGCGATCACTATATCGACGATGGTTGGGAGGATGACGAAGACCAAGTAATTCATCAAATTGTTGATGCTCTCCGTGCCGCGATCCATTAATCTCAGCACCTCGCCGGTTTTCCGACCGAAATGCCAACGCAGGGATAGATCGTGTAAGTGGGCGAGTAGTGCGATCTGAAACAGTGTATAAGATGGAGAGCGTACCGACTCGACCCACCCTGATATTTCGCGTGGTGTACTGTTGGACTCGTAACCAACACATCGATCGAATATTATTCAAAATTCCCATGCCGTCCGTTCCGCCACCTTGAAGCGATTTCAACACCACGTAAACCACGATAAGATCCACGCGAAATTCCGGACGGCCCGCCTGCAAACTGTCGACTGCAACCAAAGTGTCAGCAGTTGACATCGGACCGACTCACACTAACCGACTCGTTTATTGAAGATCGGCACGTAGATGTTGACCAGCCTCCCCAACGCCAGCAAAACGACGCACAGTACCGCCTGCGTTTTCAGCCGCAGATTCCTTCTCGGCCAAAAATGCGGGGCAATCTTCCCAAACTTCTTGGCGACATAAACCCACGGCGATTTCTAAAGCGCAACGAGTTCAGTTCGATCCTTCGAGAAACTTTGATACCTGTTGTTTGCTGATGCGCACCCTGGGAGGAGGAGAATCCGCGGCCCTGTTGAGACGCGGCACCGTTAAGGTCAACGTGATCATGGCCAGGCAGCACACGTAGCGTACGACGAAGATGACCACATCACTTATCTCGTACGTTCTGAAACAAAGACAGCGTTTAGTATTTCTATCACACTCAAAAGTAAAATGGGAATTTATAAATTTAGCACCACTTTATAAGGTACCTTCTAGCCACTAACGCCTTAGTTATGAGTTTTTAGGTTTCGTATTCGTATTCCGTTGCGTAATGACTTTGTCGCATTTAAGTTCTAGTCACTACATTTCGTCACTAACTAAAGTAAGGCCCCAAATCAATCGAAAGAATACTCATCTACCCTTCTGTGCGAATTAACTTTGTCTTTAATTTATAAACCATTTATCTATGGTGGTATTATGACCACTTTATTTCATTTCATTTCATTTAGTTATTCGTTGTTGCTTTACCTTATAGTAGGTGGCAACACCATGTCCCTAATACATACAAACAATATACTTAGCACAAATACGAAAATTACAAAATGTATAACATATTAAAACAAACCGACACATTTAAAAAACACATTAAGATACATTCTAAAATTGTGACGAACATAAATAAATATTTTAAAAGGTTTCAAATGTTTAAGTATTCATTTAGGTGATAGTACGCTTTTTCTACTAGAAATTGTTTTAATGCAAATCTAAATTTTTTGTAGGTTTTAATGGCCTTCATATTTGGCGGTAGTGCATTAAAAATTTGACACGTTCGAAACGTTAAATATTTTTGAAACAATGATGATCTGTGTTTGCCAGGGTTTAAGTACATCTTCTGTCGAGTGTTGTAAACATGTTCAGGATTTAAAAAAAACGATTTCTTTCTAAACCCTAAGCAACATATCTCCAGAATGTAGGTGTCTATTACCGTCAATATCCTTAATTCTTTGAAAATCGGTCTGCACGACGTATTGAAAGGTAAAGAGCATATAATTCTAATAGCGCGTTTTTGCAGAACAAGTATGCGCTGAACGTGAGTACTGCCACCCCAAGTACATATATTGTACCGAATATGAGAGTGAAAGTTGGCATGGTACAAAGTCAGTAACGTTGATTTGTTGCATAGCTTCTTAAGAACGCTTAAAGAATAGCAACAGTTTCTAAGTGATTTGCAGACAGTGTCAATGTGAGCAAACCAACCCAAGTCAGAACTTACAGTAAGCCCAAGCATTTTGGTTGTCTTACAGCACGTGAATTCATTTAAATCATATTTTTTTAGCCAAACGGAATCACAGTAGTTTTGGCAGCGTTAAGTATGATATTATTGTTGCTGCACCATGTGCTTAATTTATCTAGCGTGAGCTTTATTTGCAATTTCAAAGACATTATACAACGTGATTTAATTAATATATTGGTGTCATCAGCATATGATAATAATAATAATAATAATAATAGAGATTTATTGCCCAACAGAACAGACCTTCCAATTACAGGACAATACATAATAGTTAACGCGCAATGATTTAATGTAATAAGAAAAAAAAGAAAAAGAAATGTAATAAATGTAGAATCGCCATCATCGCCCTCTTTCAGATACGAAACCAGGTCATTGCTGTAAAGAATAAATAGCGTCGGACCGAGAATTGAGCCTTGAGGAACTCCTGTTAAAATGGGCTTAGACAAACCACGCTGACCCTGAGGTAATTCAACGAATTGCGTGCTATCTCTCTCTAAGATAGGATTCAAACAAATTGAGAGTAGTACCTCGAATGCCGCATTGAAACATTTTGCTAATTAATTTCTTGTGGTCAACAGTATCAAAAGCAGCCGAAAAGTCAATAAATAAACCCACAGTTAAAAGACGCTTGTCAACTGCAGAAACCGCTTCTGCAATATATTGACATAAAGCTGTATTAGTCGATCTGCCTCTCATAAAGCCATGTTCTTTGTGCTAAAATAATAACGATACGGGTACTCGTTATCCGATCACTGAGACGTGGTTACACAGCGAACATCCGAATGAAAATATAGCAATACCTAATTATGAATTTATAAGAGCCGATAGACCAACACGAGGAGGAGGTTTAGGTTTTTACATTCGAAAAGGTTTCAGAACTACACTGTTATACAAAACTGTTGACTATACAATTGGACTTGAACAACTCTGGATTAAGCTTATTTTGGGAGAGTTATCTGTTGGAGTGGGTGTATGTTATAGACCACCGTCAGTAAATGTTGCTAACTGTTTAAGTGAACTAAGTGATGTTATAGAGGACATCTACCTCAGGGTAGACTGCATAATTTTAATGGGGGATTTAAATATTAATCTTCTAGTTGAATCGTTGGACCGTGATAAATTAGGTGAACTTTTTGATAACTTTAATTTGTGTCAAATAATAAATGAGCCCACAAGGATTACTGAAGATAGTGCAACTCTGATAGATATACTCTGCGTTAGGGATTCATTAAAAGACAAAGTGAGTGATGCTAATACAAATGATTTAGGTACTATTACAGACCACATGATGATAGCAGCGAAATTGAAAATTTTGTTACATTTACAAAACAATACGAAAAGGTATTATAGAAATTATGGCGGTATAAATATAGACTCCTTTAACGAAGACGTTAATTTAATTGATTGGGCATCGGTAGCAAATGAAAATGAAGTAGACAGTATGATTAATAGATTTAATGAAAATGTACTTTGTTTATTTAATTGCCATGCTCCAATAATACCTGTTCGTAGTAAAAAATCTTTACCATATGTTACTTATACAATAAGGAAGATGATAAAGTTAAAGCAAAAAGCACATAAAAAGTATTTAGTGACTAAAAGTGTAAACGATAGAAAATGGTATGTTGAATTGAGAAATTATGTAAATCAAGCAGTGAGAAGGGAAAAAGATGCTTATATACGAATGATAACTGATAAAAATAAACATAATTCAAAACAGTTATGGCATACCCTTAAGAATCTTGGTGTCCTTAAACATAAATCTAATATTGAGCCATTTATTTTGCCAGAGAATACCACTACCGATGACATTAATCAATACTTTATTAACATATCTTATAACGTAGGGGTTGATAGTACCTTGATTGATTATTATAATTCAAACCGACGAAAAGATAATTTAGAATTTCAAATAAGAGGTATGAGTCTGGAGGAGCTACGTAACATTTTTAAGTCAATAAAATCCAAAGCTATGGGTGTTGATGGAATCTCTATTAAAATGCTTAATCTTCTCATGCCCTCTATCGAAGTAACATTATTACATATTATAAACACATCATTTCAGTCAAACACATTTCCGCAGATGTGGAAGTCATCGATTATTGTACCTATTCCGAAAGTTCCAAATCCATCTCAATTTTCGCAATTACGTCCTCTTCGCATTCTTCCTGTATTAGAGAGAGAGAGAGAGAGAGCATTTATTTCAACCACGAATGTGGTGTAACTGTCACACAATAACAACATAAATAAAAAACACAATAAAGTACAATAAATAATATAAATATATCTATAAAAAAGAAATGTAAATAGGTATATATATTAAAATTTATTTATATTTTTTTTTTTTTTAAAATATGACTAGCATTTTTGATATTCGTAAAGAAATCATCCAGTGTGTATAGCACCATTGATTGAAGAATTTTTCTAATTTGGTTTTTAAAAGGAGCCAACATTGTAATACATTTGACATGTGCCGGAAGGACATTATAAAATCTCACCCCCATCTGTAGGTAGGACGAGTTATGCACCTTACTTTTTGAGCTCATTATAGAAAAGTTATTTTTCGTTCTCGTATTATATGAGTGGTTATCACAATTTAATGAAAATAATTTTTTGTTTTTGAACACGAAACATAAACATTCAAGCACATATAATGAATAGACGGTTGCAATCTGAAAGTTTTTAAAATACGGTTTGCAGGATTCCCGTTTCTGTAGCGAAAACATTACCCTGATTGCTCTTTTTTGAACCTTAAATATGCTAGCAATTCTATAACTATAAAGCATTCGCACCTTAGTATGCAGTATGGGGTCTTATGGACTATATCCCTCCTTTACTAATTTGCGTTATTCTTCAATAACGCTATCCTTATTCCTTACCGCAATGATGCCAAACTTATATATAATTGAATTTAAGCTTTAAAACAAAATATAACGTCAAATCTTCTTGTATTGTCATTACGTGTGTGGTTCGTTTTTGTCTTTCGTATTTAACACATTTTATTGTCTCATTGCTTTAAAAATCGTTCTTTTAAGAACGCCTCCATCTCGTACTTTATATACAAGGTAACTTTGACTGTTCTTGTAGAACCGTTATTTGATTTCATCTTTTCAGAATATCCCATTAAATGGAAGCCGAAGCTGAAGCAGGATCTGCTAACGTGAAACGCCATAAAGGAGAGTGTTTTAGCCGGAAGGAGAAACACCTCATTATCAACGTGCTGAACTATTTCTTGGGAACGATGAACGTTACTGCAGCTGTGAAAGAAGCAAGTAAAGCTTTATGTTGTTCTGAACGGAGCATCTATGCCATTAAAAAGGAAGACGGAAACGAAGGCGTATCAAGCCCGAAAAAACGCAAGCAAAGAAAAGGGAAACAAAGCAATGATCGTCTTCATGTGTATGATGAAAATGTGCAATCAGTTATTCGACGTAAAGTGCATAACTTCTTCATTACAAATATTCCACCAACTATGAACAGCATCTTAGCTTCCGTAAATGACGATAACGATCTACCCAACTTTAAACGCACCACATTATTCAATCTCTTGAAAGATATGGGTTTTGAATTTAAGAAGGTTGGCCGCAAGAGTATCCTTATTGAACGGGATGATATTATACGATGGAGACATAAATACCTACGTCGCATCAGGAAGTTGAGAGAAGAAGGTGCTTAATCTTTTTATTATATTTAATTGCAAATTACATAATATTTATATTTTAGGTAAAAATATTGTGTATACGGATGAGTCATGGGTTAACATTGGTCATTCGGTGAGCAGGGCGTGGCATGACACCACCGTTGAAAGCAATCGTCAGGCATTCATCAAAGGACTCAGTACAGGTTTAAAATCACCCACTGGTCTAGGGCCTCGCTTTGCGTTAGCACATGCTGGTGGTGATAATGGTTTTATTCCGGGCGCGGAACTGACTTTTCTCTGCAAAAAGAACACTGCTGATGCACACAACGAAATGGATGCAGACACTTATGAAAAGTGGTTTTTTGAACAGCCTCTACCAAATGTGCCACCGAATTCAGTCATTGTTATTGACAATGCCTCGTACCACAGTAGAAAGTTGGAGAAGATACCAACAATGTCGTGGAGAAAAGAACACATAGATTGGCTTCGTGAGAAAAATGTACCGATTGAAGAAAATCCATTAAAACGAGACCTACTGGCTTCTGTTGCGCATGTTCGGCATCACTACGACAAAAATAAGCTGATGTTATTGCACAAGAAAAAGGTTACGAGATTCTCCGTTTACCTCCATACCATTGTGAATTAAATCCCATTGAAATGGTGTGGGCTCAAGTTAAACATCATATCAAAATGAATAACAAAACATTTAAAATAAAGGACATGGAAGAATTAATAAAAATGGGTTATTCACAAGTTACGGTTCAAAATTGGCAACATTATGTCAATCACGTGAAAACTATCGAAGATGGCATGTGGGCAGCAGATTATCTTCAAGATGATGTTGAAGAATTTATAATTCAAGTGTCGCAGTCATCTTCCGATGAATTTCAATTCGATTCCAGTGACTAATATGTATACTGTACATTTGTAAATTTTTGGGGACTTAATAAATACAAGCTGTTCTCGGCCACATTTGACAAACAATTACAACTTGTTATTAATTTACCTTTTTGACTTCTGAGGTTAGGTTAAAAAGTAATAAATAGTGTCTAAACTACCGTTTTACGGTGCAGTAATCGATCCTATAATAAGTTTGGCAAGCATGTACTGTTTCTCCATAAGCCCCATACTGCATACTAAGGTGCGAATGGTCTTATAGTAGCATTTCCCCATAATGAGATACCGTACCGCACCTTACTTTCAAATATTGAATAGTAGATTTGCAAACGGGTTTTATGGTCACATAAATTTTTACAACGGGACAATGCGAAAATCGATGAATGTAATTTTGCTCTCAGATGGTCAATGTGATCTTTCCAACTAAGTTCTGTGTCTATAATAACTCCTAAGAAGGTACAGGATTGACACCTTTCTAATTGAACTGACTGGTAACGCAGTGGAGCGATATCCAAACCCATATTTTTCTTATAAAGAAGAATTTTTGTTTTTTCCAAATTGAGCAAAAGTTTATTTGCATTAAACCAATTAATAAGAGTTGATAACCCACGTTTTAAATTAATTTCTAACTCTTCTTCAACACAAGCCACACTCACACTAGTGCCGTCTGCATATGTGGTGATATCACATGAAGATGGATCGAAGCAGTTAAATAGGTCATTAATAAAGATTATAAATAATATAGGACCAAGGATAGATCCTTGGGGTACACCATACTTGATTGGTTTTAATTCGGATGCAACTTCAATAATTTGTCCCGAGGAAGCAATTTGCTCAACTGCAACATATTGTGACCTATCACTAATAAAGGATCTCAATAAATTTAGCGTCACGCCTCTAATGCCATATGAGTATAGCTTGTCCAGTAACAAGTCATGATCAACCAGATCGAAAGCCTTCGACAAATCACAACTTATCGATGCTACAACCTTGCCATTATTATGCGCAGTGCGTATGTAGTGTAACATACTTTGTAAAGCTGTGGTAGTTGATTTATTTACTCTATAGCCATGTTGTGAACTATTAAACAATTTATGGGTTTCCAAAAAGGCAATTAATCTAACTTTTATGAGAGATTCTAGTATTTTCGATACGGAATTTAAGATCGAAATTGGTCTATAATTTTGTGGTTCTGATTTAGATTTTGATTTGTGAAGTGGGTTAATTTTTGCAATTTTACCATGGCTTGGAAAAGTCCCAGAAGAGAAAGAAAGGTTAATTACATTAGTAAATCAAAGGTTGATATATTTCATCAAACACTTCTTTATATATTTTTATAGGAATACCATCGTGACCGCAAGCTAACGTATTATTTAAATTATTTAGAATATTGAACAATTCAGTTTTTGTGACAGGCAGCAAATAGAAAGAATTTGGTGATGATGGGATAACTTTCGTAGTTTCGTATGTTGGAGGTATGTTTTTTCTACATTCATGCGCAACGGAAACAAAATAGTCACTGAAAATATTAGCAACGTGTTCAGAATTAATAATAACCTTGCCATTTTGGTTTAAAGAAATAGATGTAGTTTTGTTTGTTTGTTTATTTAGGTTTTTATTTATAATTTACCACGTGGATTTTATTTTGTTTCTTGAATTCATTATAATTCTTTTAGTTTGCATTTTTTTGCTGGTGCAATAACTTTTTTAAATATTTTATTGTAGCGCTTGAAGTGATCACCCAAATTTGATTGAGGATTGTTTCGCATATTTATGTAGAGCTTCCGCTTTACCTTACTAGAAGTTCGGATTCCTTTTGTCACCCAATTCCGAGTTATTAAAAAATATAGGTTGAATAATTTTAAAGAAATTACTGGTGAACTGGTGAGCTTTCAACATTTTCTAAAATGGATTAAGTGATTTCTAAAATGGGGGCGGGCGGGGGTGAACACACGTTCTACTTCTCATGGTATTCTAATGAAAAGTCTCAAGGAAAGGAATTAATTTGTACCAACCATAGCCTTCTCCTCGACTCCTTATCGTGATCGGATATAAATAGCTCAAAAACTAAGAGGTTTAGGACATATGTTGATATAAACTTTTCTCCTTAAAATCACCCGAGAATTCACACCCTGTAGTATTGGCACTCAATTAATTAACACCCTGTATAGCGAAAATAAAAATATACTCTACTCTATACTTGATTCTTTTCCGCTATTCAATCAATGAACTCATTCACATCCTTATCCTTATAATTATATTTCCTTCCACTACAATACAACAATATACAGGGTGATTCCTATAGTACCTGCCACCGTTTGGGAGCGTATAGGGGGTGCCTAGGGGAGTATTTTGATATAGGACACTTGGGGTCGGAAATCTAAAATAAGGGCGCCAGAACCAAATTTATCTTCTGGAATTTCACGCCTGTATGTAGGCAACCCAACCGACCGACGCTTCGCGCGGAGCGATGCAGAGCGAGTTAGCGCGAGGAAGCGACATGGGAGGGAAGGAGGGAAAACGACAGTCAAAGCAATAACGTTTACAAGTGTTCAACGTGGCCACCGTTGTTCTCAAATCTCAATGCACTTCCTACATCTAGCCAACTATTATTATACTATTGCCATAGTGTTTATTCACTTGATACGCGTCGTTGCAGACGGGATTTCGTGGGTTTAAACAAAATTCTGATCAAGTGTCAGCCACACATCGCCGCCTGAGATCGCTCCGTGTGCACCGCCGGCCGGTTGGGTTGCCTACCTACAGGCGCGAAATTCCAGAAGGTAAATTTGGCTCTGGCAGCCTTATTTTAGATTTCCGACCCCAAGTGTCCTATATCAAAATACTCCCCTACGCACCACCTACACGCTCCCAAACGGTGGCAGGTACTATAGGAATCACCCTGTATACTGACAGCCATAAGTACCTGAAGACCCAATGTACTTTTGATCAATGTTGATTAAATTTTCAGAAAAATTATACTTATTTCGAAGTAACATGATACAATTACAAGAAATTCGAACGACACTAATAATGTGTAAGATCATTCCGTCGATTCTTGCGCATTTAGCTACTCGACTGGGCGTATTGAAAATGAGTGAATTGATCCTAGCCTGCGATACACTGTTCCAAGATTCTAAAAGACGCCGGTGAAGATCATCTAAACTGATTACAAGCGTTTGCAGGTGGTGGTAAAGCACCCATGATAACCCACACGTATTTAATTGGTCAGAGATCCAGTCAACGGGAAGGTCATGGAAGCATTCTTATTATTATTATTAGTGTTACTTTAAATTGTATAATGTTCACATTTACATCGTTTATTATTTCTAAAAAACTGTCCTGAAAATACACTGGATGATCAGATACTGGGACCGATCGGATTACAGGATTGTTTAAAAAACTTCTTTTTTCGTTGTTATCGCACTCTGCTATTTTGCATACCGATCGATACATGTGCCGAGTCACTTGCGGTACCGTGTTTATAATTCTGGACGCTGGGTTTGCGTTATCATATATCCTTCAATATCGAGCATACAAAGTCGCGGGGAAATTCTAGTATTGCAATGAAGAAAAATCTACAGACGGCGCATGTTACAAATCGGGCGTATAATTCGCCAATTAAAGTTTCAGTAATAAACCGCTTTTTTTGCGGCGTGTGAGATTAAAAATTAGATGTGTGCGCATTCGATTCAGACCGCCACCAACTTTGATAATTACTGTGTACTTCGACAACTGCAATTTGAAAGTGCATAAGTACTAGATTGATGCTGAAATGTAAATTTTTATTATTTTAAATAAACACTAATGAAATATCTCTCAAAATAATGGTGTCAGATTGAAACTCTTGATTAACTCTACTATATTTGGAATAAAGATATAATCACACATAATACCGCACCCCCACAGATTTGGGAAGTCAAAGAAGACATCACAAAATAAATAAATAGATGAAAGTATTCTGAAATCACAGCAAACACTATGGGCGGAAGAGCAAGCTAATGAGAAACAATGGGCAAGATTTGTAGAACATAATTGCCGGTAAAATAGGAGGGCGTTTTAGAAAGCTCTTTAGTTTTCCCTCAATTCATTTTTAAAAGTACTTCAATTATGATTTAATTGCTCATTTACCGAATTCATTACACTTTGTCAAAGAAACACCACTGTATTCAATAGAAGTAGGTAAAACCTTTATTTATATGGACGCTTTTTGTTGAAAATGTCCTACCTGAGTTACAATTCCCTCTAGCAATTTCCCACGCACTTGTTTACAAAATATATTATTAAAAATTGCAAATGTTTACTTTCACCTATAAAGATTTACCGTCTTGAATGTAAATTTTTTAGCAACCGATATATTTTATGTGGAAAAACGCAATTTTGTATGGAAAATGCAGACTACCTGGAAACATATGCACCAAAAATACATTTTCTTCGCTTCCTTAACCTACACAATCAAACATAAACAGATTACACTAAATCCTTATTCAGTTAGAATATTGAGATTTCGCGTATCGTCGAGCGAGGTATTACACGGTAAATCGAAGTAAGTAGCGGATGCTTTAACGGAAAAGTTATGCGGAAGGAAGGAAGTACCGACATCCCTTTTATCAAGACGTTTCCAATTAGCGTTTCAGACTTGTATTTTGATGCTGAGCTTTGAAAGCGATAGTTTTGACAGGAGACGAAGGAGACAAGTGTAAAAGTTCGCTTTCAACAGGTTTTTCTACAACTTTTCAACAGTGTTTTTAACAAAGTGGCCTTTGTATTATATCTACAGATTAAATAAGATAGGAGACTGACAAAATACTTAGTTGAACCGTGAATCCAAGGAGAAATTAAATCCCTAGACCCTACACGTATAGTGTTGGTTAAATGCATTTTCCTGGAGGGGTGCAGTCGTATAAATAAAACACCATGTGGCAATATTGAAGGGAAATCAATAAAATGATAGATACGCTGGAATGGTTTTACAATGTAATTCATAATAGAATATTGTGTATGCGTAGACAAACTCGGACAGGCGGAAAATGGAATTACGAAATGTAACGAAAAAAACCATTCTTACGTAAAAATAAGGGAAAATACACATTTTCGGGCGTAATAGTGCGGTACGATCGCGTTTGCCAGAGCTATTTCGCTCCTTTCCTTGCCGAAGGTTGGCATCACCATGGAAACTACTGCCCAGTCCAAACTTATTACGCACCTGTGCTACGGTTTGTCTTGGCGTAAATTGAAATAATAGCAGCCGTTCGGAGAAATGGATGGGACGTGGAACACATTTTCTTGTCTAATTCGCATTTGCCGTGTTAACGTTTCTTGTAGGTACTTAAAATCCTGAGCTAAACATTACGCAAATTGCGAGAAGGTATTGCGGAATTTGGAATTAAACGCGTTGTAGCGTGTTTTAACACTTTCCTTATCACCCCTATCATATTAAACGTGTTTTACTTAAGGGTGAAACTAGGCTGATTTAAGGAACAGTTTCCTATCGCGTGAGTAGGCACTTACGTTTGATAATCATCAAAATTTAAAACTTTGCAACATAGTCGCCCGGAGATAATCTCCTCGGAAATTTATCGTCATTTGGAAAGCAACATGCAAATTAGTCGTTACTTACGAGTGGTAGAATAACTACGTTTGCCATTCACAGTTTGAAAACATTATTTTCCATTCATAAAGGAATCAACGTATTTTTAGAACTTTTCAAAATGAAAGCTAACCGTTTGACAAGACAGAAGCTAGTCGAAAAAACAACAGGTCGCTTTTGAAGCAAACCGACTGTATTTAGCTAAAAGGAAGTAAATCTAATTATTACGACACTAGTTGATTAAAATAATAAATCGCTAATTTGTTAGTATAAAACCAACAGAGAAGCGATTTACAGTAGATTTTTAATTAACTAAATTGGTTGAACAAATTTTTCGCGTTGAAGGGTTAATGTAATGTAATCTCAAGGGAGGGGTTAATAATTTCAAGTACATTTTTCCACTCTTCGCGAATGAAATAGCTTGCTAATGAAGTTTTAAATTACGATTAATTGACACTCTTTGTTTTCACAAGCAAACCTGAATTTACATTTAACATAAACGGATATGCTCATAATGTTGTTTTTTGGGACACTTCCATTGTTTATTAAATTATTTCCAGAATAACCAAAGCGAAATACTTAGCTTCCCGGAAAATCTGTATTACTAAAATTATAAGTCTCAGTTACTATATTGGGGTATAGTCCTAAATGTGTCACAGAACACAGAACAACCCTCTAACGAATTGAAAAAAACATTCTAACTTACACTTTTAAACGCGGAACTAAAGTAATTTCATAACCCCTGCATAACGGACTGTCCGTCAGTCCCATTTTATGCAAGTGTTTGTTCAAACGACAATAATAATAATATATATTCATTTCCAAGACAAATTTTGAATTGTATAGGATACGTCCGACACAAAAAATACAATTAAATACAATTTAAAAAATGCTGGTCATACACAATACAATGAACAAAAAAGAAAGAATGCAATATAAATTACACTAGAGATCCGCAATTTTTATCAATACAATTTAGAAATTCATCGATTGTATATGGTGCATTGACTAGAAGAAATTTTTTTAAAGAAGTTTTAAAGCCCTTTATTGTTCCCTGACTTCTAAGTGTACTTGGAAGAGCATTAAATAATTTAATGCCCATTGACGTGGGAGAATTATGGGCAAGTTTAAGCCTTGTTAAAGGGATGATAAATTGTTGTTTATTGCGCGTGTTGTAATTATGAAAATTGCTATGGCGTAAGAAATGTTGCTGATTATGGAAAATAAAAGTTAACAATTCAAGTATATAGAGTGATGAAAGTGTAAGAAGATTCAATTTTTTAAATATCGGGCGACACGAATCAAATTTCTTACTACCCGCAATACATCTGACTATTCGTTTTTGTACCAGAAAAACATTTTTTGCCGCGCTTGACGAGCCCTAAACAATTATTCCATACGACAGTCTGGACTGAATTTGAGCAAAGTAATAATTTAAAGTATGGTTCACATCCATTAATTCTTTAAGATTCCGTATCTGGTAGCAATAAGTATTTAGTCTTTTAATAAGATTTTCGCAGTGACATTTCCAATTTATCTTTTGATTTAAATAGATCCCCAGAAACCTCCCAGTGCCTAAAATATTAATGTTTTTGTTGCTTGAGCCAGGAAAATGGTTATTTCCAAAAGTTGTAAACGGTAGGAACAATGTTTTATCGTGATTTAAGAATAATTTGTTAACATTAAACCAATTACTTAGCTTATTTAGAATCTCAACAGCTTTTGGATATATATTTTCTTACTTTTTTCCGGATATTAATGCCGTCGTATCATCCGCATATAAAACCAAGCAATTTAAGAACATGACAATATCATTAATAAATAATAAAAATAAAATAGGTCCTAAAACAGATCCTTGTGGAACCCCCATATTAACAGGCAAAGCTGTGGATAAAAATTTTGCAATAGTGGAACCGGCTTTAAATTTAATTTCTACTTGTTGACACCTTCCAGAGAGATATGATGAAAACCAATTGGCAACAACGCCTCTGATACCGTAAGTATTTAATTTTTCCAACAGTACCAAGTGATCAACAATATCAAAAGCCCTGATGAGGTCACAAAATATTCTGTTTTTTATCAAGAAGTGAAATGATGTCGTTAACAAAGGAGTTAATGGCAGTAATTGTCGATTTCCCATTGCAGAACCCGTGTTGTTTATTACTTGCAATGTTATATTTAACAAGGTGACTATTTAGCCTCTCTAACATGGCGTATTCAAAGACTGTTGACAGCGCCGAGCTAACAGAAATTGGTCTATAATTCGAGCAATCTCGAGAGCAACCTTTTTTGTGAACGGGATGCACGATTGACAGCTTAAGTTCTTTCGGGAAGACACCGTTTGAAAAAGACATATTGACTAAATGTGTGACAGGTTTTATTATAATATGCAAACTTGACCTTAGCAAAGAATTAGGTATATCATCGGGGCCCGAGGAATGTTAATTTTTAATGCTTTTTTTTAAATTTAATAATTCCGTTTCATTAAAAGGCAGTGCACACATACTTTCGCCGCCTTCGCGAATAGTCATATTAGACTCAAAGTTGCTAGTCGAATAAATGTTTCTTTTTATAGAACGTTGAATATATTGAGGGCCATTAATAAAATTCTCATTAAAAGTATTTGCAATTGTTTGAGGATCGTCAATGATTGTTTTGAATTTTTAAGAGTAATATTTTTGTGCGACTTTTCATTATTGTTAAGTATAGATATATACTGTTTTATTTTTATTATCGGAGGATTTGATTAAGTTATCATAAAACGATTTCTTACAATTCATAATGTATTTCCGGTATTTACATTTGTGTGTTAAATAAAGTTTTTTAAGCGCGGGATACATTTTTTGGAGGTGGTAAAAGTTTTTAAGGTCTTTGCTAACAGTGGTCTGGGACCATTTCTATCGCGAGTTTTATCTTCATATTACTAAGCTTTAAGATGGACGATGCTAATTCCCCGTTTGGGGTTTCATCCACTACGCTGTGGGTAGCAAGTTCACAGGATTTTCCTGGTTGATAGGCACATTGGTGTTTACTGATGGATTCGGGCTCCAGCACCTCGCCCCTTATGTGTCACTCAATAAGTTTCTCAATAGTTTTAGGAGAAATGATTTTAAACTGGGACGTATGAGTCTCGCTCAACTTTCGGTATTAATACGGCTTTTACGTCCCTCCATACCATAGGGTTGTATCCTAGGGCAAAACTTGCCTTAGTAACGTATGTAACGTGGACGCTACCAGGTCGGTTTTAATAGAACAGGAAATATTCCATCCATCCCTGGGGATTTATACGGATGGAAAGTTTTCACTGCCCTACTAACTTTGGTTAGGTTCACTATCTGTCCAGCCAAAACCCAGTCACCTCTGTTTCCCCGGAAAAGGGGTTCTAGAGTACCTAATTGGTTCACCCGCGTCGCTTTTGAGCGAGAGAAACTTTACCATGTGTTATTTTAGAATGAAAGAGTTTAACCAACCGCACTAATCGCAAATAATGCGGATAAGACTGAAGCTTAATTTTTTTTTGACATTTTTCACAGTTCGAAATACCAAAATCACAACCCTCGCGGCTCAATGCGACATCAAATCGCAATCCCACAATTCCAAAAAACTACAAAAAACCCATCTAATCTAAAAAAAAGCCACACAAAAATTGACCAAGGAATCAAAATATGTAATAATGTACAGGGGGCTCCATTGAAAAAAACGAAACTTTGTAAAAATCTGCAGCTTCTATAACAACTGCAATGTCGTTGAATATCTTTTTTGGCTGTAGCCTTAAGGGTCCCTCAACACGCTCCTATAATAAATTTTAAATATGGGCGTTAATAAACTCACAATCTTCCAACTACACACTAATGGCCCACCCTGTGCAGTAATAATTTTAGGAAATCAAATAAAATAAGATGCCCCAACGTCCAAATTGTGAGTGAGCTCCTAAAACGACTGGACCTCCGCGTAAGTGGTGCGCGCATTTTTTAGTGATCTATAAATTGCCACAATTGTGTTGCGTTTGATTATAATCAAAACGAAGGAATGGAAAAATATTTTCACAGGGAACAATTGAGGTCGACGTTTAATTCGAATTCAATAAATCGCTTCGCAAAAACAGAGACTTGGCGCAATTTCGACGGGAAATGAAAGTTCGCGATTGCCCACTGAGGGTATTTCGTTTTCTTGTTTTCCCTAGAGCCACAAAGTAAACCGAAGTAGGTATATCTTTTATTTATTACGTTATCACGGAGATAATTGAACGCGGCTACCCTTGGGGTAGGTCGCATAATATAAAAAAAGCGTTGCTGGAAAATTACCAGTGTCCTTGCCGGTGAACCTGAAACAGTATAAAAATGGCCTACAAGTGTATACATATTTAATGGGAGATTGAGCAGATTGGCCGTTGTTGTTTGCAAAATGCCATTTCGTAACCGATCACGTACGCCGACATTTACTCTTAGGTTACGCACGCAAACCTGTATATTATCAGATTAGATGCGAATTATGATAAAGATTCTAAAGAATAACAACATATTCATAGGGGTTTATTATCTACGTCAAGAGGCTGCCTTCCGTCTCATCTTTTAGAGAAAGGATGGTGGGAGGGAACGAAGTGGTTAAAAAGTTCAAGTGACAGCTGGCCTAGGTCTAAATGCAGAAGTTGCAGAAGATTTAGTAAATTCTGAGCTGAAAAGGACAGGAAATGTGGGAGTCAGTAGGTATGCCATTAGCTGTGTTAGATTGTACTCTAGTACAAGCAATATGGGTCTTAGGGTAGGACAATTCGAATTGCAACGTTTATAGGTAATTACGTATACGTATCGATGCTTTGTATTTTGTGCAAAACTAACGTGAAAGTATCGTTTTTTAAAAATTAATTTGACTTGGTGTTGTGCATATAGAGACACTACATCTAAATGTGTAACCAGTAGCGTTATAGTGTGTGTGGAGTGACCAAAAACTCAAATTTTACGTTGACCGCAATTCATAACTATGCAAATGTAAGTCGTAAATCTCAATTTTGTGGAAATTCCACTGCAAATGTAATATCTACATATATAGGTGTTTATTTATCTTGACGTATTTCCAATTTTTATATTTATTGTGCAAATAGTTGTTAAATTAAATAAATTCAGTTAATTATCTACGGCAGTCATGGATCACATTGCTGTTATCAATGAATTACAGCTTGAAATTTCATCACTTAAAAAGTATAACTGCTCCCTCAAAAAACAGATCGAAGACAACCTAAATGAGAGCACTTCAATGGAGAGTTCACTTACTGAAGAAAATTCCAAACTGCAACTACTTGTTTTCAACCAAAAAATGGAGATAAAAAACCTACGTAAAGAAAATCTTGAGCTTACTGATAAACTAGAATCAGAAGTTGTAAAAACCACACCGAATCTAAACCGTACACATAAATCAACTCAAACTACGAAGTTTTGTAAGGATGTCGCCATCCAAACTGCACTGCACATAAAGTTGTTTCGCACTTTACTCAAACCGACGTAATTGCTAAGGATGTAACTTCTAAAGTTTTGAAAATCACAAAAAAAGTTGTTGACGAGCGAACGCTTGCGATTTCAAATAATAATGACATAGCCGTTCAAGGAGTGACACGAGCAAATAAAGTAGCTACTAAAAAGGAATCAAACACGTACAAAAATACAGCTAAACGCAATCTCGATCGATCAAATTCTAACGACGAATTTCAAAAAGTAAACGAGGATATAGAAGAAAGTCATTCATCGCTTAATACTGCTTCACAAGTTATATGTGACAAAAGCGCTAATAAATCGCTGTTTGAGGAACTTGCTGATGCAACGAGCAACTCGGCCTTGTCTACTTCCATAATTCCGGACTCTACCTTAAGGTTGGTGTCAACAACTGAACAACGACGATCATCGAATAACGCTCCTCCATCTTCTAAACAAAAAAGTGAAATCTTGATTTTGGGTGACAGTCAAGCCAGAGGCATAGGAATAATGCTCCGTGACCTAATGCTGGACGACAAATATAACATTTCAAATTTTTTTAAACCAAACGCGAGCTTGGATGAAGTACTTAGTAATGTAGAAGAATTGACGAAGCATTTTACATGTGAGGATTATTTAATTGTGATGGGTGGATCCAATAATGCTCTTAGGGGTAACAAAATTGAGACAAGAACTCTCAAGAAATTAAGCGACCTGAATCACAAACTAAACCTGATCTGTATCTCAACTCCCTTTTGGCCCAATAGAGTGATTTTAAACAAATTCATCTACCAGAACAACACTTTGGTTTACGAGGCGCTTAATAAACACTCGCGACGTTTCATGTATAGGTATAGATGTAAATAGTTCATTAAATTTTAGACATTTCACCAAACACGGTTTACACTTAAACAAAATGGGTAAAATGACACTTCTAGGAAAGGTATAATTGATATCTTGAACTCATGTAAAGAAATTAAAGACGACGGGCGCGTCAACTACATCAATTATAATAACCTTGTGTATCCAAAACTAATAAACAATAGTGAGTGCAAAATTTTTTTATAAAAAACCACAACGACAATTTACATAACTCTATTAGAGGAGAACGTGATAATGACTTCAATCTTTTTCACTTATAATTGCACAAGAGGTTTGTATTTTACCGAGTACATTTGGGTTGTTTAGGTAATGAAAATCTGTTGCCTAGCAATTAGACGAGAAAAACTGTCAACTAATAAAAATGCGACACCGCAGGTGGAGCATTTTTAGGTTGACAGTTTTTCGAGTTCAATTGCTAAAAGGAAACAGATTTGAATTGCAACAACCAAAATTTACTCGGTTTCAATACAAACCTCGAGTGTAATTCGGCAGGACAATTTAACGAACAAGAAATTCATCAAACTAATCAATTATTGACAGACGTCAAACTAGTCATATGGGAAAGGATAATGCGATAATTGGTTCGAAAATGAATAAGTGAAAAAACCACTAGTGCATTTGTCGCTGGAAAAGTTGCAGGTAACTTTTGCCGCTGTCAAGGTGACAATTGCACTGCGGCTTATGCGATTTTTTATATATGAGTTGAATTGTCACATTAATGTCCAGTGTTTATCCAATAAAATTGATCAACTTTCTCTCTACTTGGAGGCATCTAATATTAACTTATTGTGCATAACTGAACACTGGTTAAACAACGAAAACTTAGAAACCGTTTGTATACCAAACTATGTACTGGCATGTAAGTTTTGTCGAGTAAAACGAAAACGTGGGGGAGTATGTATTTTTCGGCAACCTTCAGTGGATTGTGAAAGTATCTCTTTAAATCAGTTCTGCTCTGAACTGAATGCTGAATTCTGTGATATTATTATCCCTAAAATTAAAGTAGTAGTTATTACATTATATAGATCTCCTAGTGGTGACCCGAAAATATTTTTAGATAATATTAGCAGGAGACTTTAATATTAATTTTTCAAGTAAATCAGGTATTTTTAGAGGACTTAATATCCGTTGTTATGTCATTTGGATTAAACATTTTGATAAAAGATTACACTAGAGTGACCGCTAACTCAGCTACCTGCCTTGATAACATTCTTTGGAATTTTCCAGATATCTATTTGGATTCAGTTCAATCTGGCGTAACTGACCCTTGTTTGTCAGACCATAGAGGTCAATACTTGAAATTTAAAACTCGGAATTTTATAAACCCATTACCCTGTACGGTTAGGACATATTCTACAGATAGCAGAAATAATTTTAAACGTGACTTGCTTATATTAATATTAATTGGGATGCTGATAGTGACACTAGTAAGAACTCCAACTCTCTGTCAAACAATTTGGTACACACCTTTCAGTCATTAATTTCAGTTCATTTTCCTTTACGCACCAGAAAAATAAACAATATGAAACCGCCAATTTTTTGGTTCAATAAAAAATTAAAAGACATGCGAAACACCCTCGATTGTATTAAAACAATTTGTGATGTAAATAAATCCTACAATGTGTACAAGGTTTTTAAAAAGGAGTATCGCAGGGCAATTAATAATGAAAAAAAGAAAACTTATGACAAATTTTTATACAATTCAGATAATAAGGTTAAAGATGCTTGGAGATTAGTTAATTTTGAAAGAATCAAATCTAACTCTAACAAAAATCATTTGCCATTTTCTGCTGAAAATTTTAATAATTATTTTGTTAACACGGTCAGTCAAATTACTGAAAACTGGCGTAAACCAGACCTCAGTTCATCTGCAATCATTAAACAATTAAAAACTTCAAGATGTTTCTTACAGCCTATTACGAAATGTGACGTCCTTCAAGCTGTTAGTAAGCTAAAGAAATCCCGCTGTTCGGATTATTATGGCATCAATGCAATTATAGTTAAAGAAACTATTGATATTTACGCGGAATTTTTGGCGACTCTTTTTAACTTATGCATTACAGAAGGCAACTACCCTGAGGTATTTAAAATTAGCGTTGTGGTACCGTTATTTAAAAAAGGTGAAATTTGCAACTTAAACAACTACAGACCGATTACCATTACTCCTATATTTTCAAAAATCTTCGAAATTATTCTAAATGATAGGCTGTATAACTACTTTAACATTCATACACTATTAAGTCCCGCTCAATATGGTTTCCGTAAAAGCTGGTCTACCACTCAAGCAGTTTCCAAAATCATATCTATTATAATTAACTCTTTTGAAAAGGGTGAACATGCATCTTTAATATTATGCGACTTGTCCAAAGCTTTTGACTGTGTTTCTTTCAATATTTTACTTCATAAATTAGAGATGTATGGCATTAGAGGCCTTGCAAAAACTGTTTTCTCATCATACCTTCAGAACAGAAAGCAATGTGTTGTGGCTAATGGTACCTATTCCAAATTGCTAACCACACAACAAGGTGTACCGCAAGGTTCAATTTTAGGGCCCCTACTTTTCATCATTTATATAAATGACTTTTTTGAATATATTCAACTTAACGAATGCATTGCTTATGCTGACGACACATCTTTAATAGTCACCGATAAAGACCACAAGATACTAACCACCAAGAGCCATAACTCGTTGCAACTTGCTCATGATTGGTTTGCGCACCATAATTTAAAACTAAATAATGAAAAAACACAAGTAATTACGTTTTCTTCTAACCCTAAGTTTACATCAGGAAAATGCGCTAAAGTTCTAGGAATTTATGTAGACGACCGTTTAAATTGGATCAATCACATTGACTACCTAGTTAGTAAATTAGCAAAGGCCACGTTTGTTCTAAGGAACTTAAAAAAATGTATTAACACCACCACCCTTCAGGCATGTTATTTTGCACTATTTCACTCTCATTTAATATATGGTGTTAACCTATGGGGTAATTCCTCTAAAGTAAAAAAAGTGTTATCAATGCAAAAGAAAGTCGTCATGATGTTAGCCAATGAACATTATAGAGAACACGGTCAAAGTATTTTTTGTAAATTTCAAATCATGCCTCTTCCATCTATATTCATTTATTGTGCACTTCTAGAATTACACAAAAAGCAATCCTCGGTACTGACAAATGGCAGCATACAACACTAGAAAGGCTAACGATATGCGAACCCCTTACTTCAGACTTTCCAAGTCTAAAAAGCATTACTATCAAGTGAAACTTTATAATATTCTCCCTAGTAATGTCGACATTTTATTGTTTTAAAAATCGTGTAAGGAAACATATACTAAGTCATTGTTTTTATTCTGTAGATGAATATTTAAATACTCCATTTTCTTCTTAGCTCTAGTCATTAGTATTGTATTCTACTTATAACTTTGATCTTTGACTGAGATATTTTATTATTGTACATTTGTTGGTTATTTACATATTCATTGTTATTTTATTTATTTTTGTGTATTTATGTGATGTTAGATTTTAATCGTTTACGATATAGGTACATTTTATCTTGTTATTACTGTTACCACACATTGTAATTGACGAGTCCTATATCCAATAAGCGATCTTTCGGACTAATAAATTATGAATGAAATCAAATTAGAGACAAGCTAACTATTTTTTAATGTGTAGGGAACACCTTTCTTATTAACATACTAAAAGTTCCATTCGATCCCACTATGCCAAATACAAAAAAAATGTCCGCCATAATTTTTTTTAAATTTTTTCGACAATAACTTATTTATTTATGTATTTACCACAAGTTATGTAGGTACATATTTTATAGAGCATAAATGCGCGCATATCTTGGCACCAAAATAAAAATTCTAGGTCTAAAATTAAAAAATTTACAGTTATTAGAAGGTGAAGAAAATAACATTTCCAATTTAACCTGATTTAACTAGGTAATATTTTCATTTTTGTAAATAGATTTAAGTTCGTAGCTCCATTTGCAACAAAAAGGCCGTTATTTCTTCATCTTCCACGTCAAACATTGCATTACTACAAGGACAAATATGCACTATTGGTCTCGAGAGAACCCACAATCCAAATAAGCAACAATAACGAAAATTTAATATCAACGTGTGGTATGGTATTGAGCAGAAAAATTATTGAACCTGTTTTTTATGATGACACACTTAATGGTGAAAGGTACCTCAATTTAACAACGGATGTTTTAGAGAAGTTTTTGAATTTGAGTTTGCAAAGAATAATAAATGAACCTAGTTTTTACTCCATCGCAGGTTTAATAGTATATTATATACTGAGGGACTAAAGTGTGTGTTTTAATCCCAAGGGTGCAGATTGTTGCCCGAAACGTAGTTGAGGGCAACAAGCACCCGAGGATTAGGACGCAAATATTATATTATAACATGAGTTATGAGTTACCTTTAAAATACTTACGTTAAGGATTTGTATGTAAAATTGTATTGGACCAATTTTACACAAATAAGGTACTTATCTACTACAATTTGGTAGATTCGCCTTTTTATGCTGATGAAAGCAACGATGTTGTACAACCCTGCCAGATGATAGTGTATGCCCCATATATGATGGTGCTATAAAGTATAAAAGAAGAGATCTCGAATGAACTAAAATCGACCTCAAAAGCCGTGGATGGCTGCAATATCCGACTTGATTGAAAAACATAATATTTTATGAGTCATAACAATTTTTTAAGCCAGTTGAAAAAAATTCACCAAGGTTTTGTTAAATTTATTTTTTTACATCTTTGAAATTAAATAGACGCCAACGCATTCTCTAAAATGACATTTTTCGGATTTTTGGCCATAACTTCAGTATTTGTAGACTTACAAGAAACGGAAAATTAATCACCATAAAATTCTGCATAACTTTGCCTATTTAAGCGGCTCTGTATCTCTGGCGGTTTCCGACTCCTCATAGTGAAAGTGAGATTACAATTTACGAGTATAAATGAGGGACCAACTTACCAGATGCCTCATAGGACTACTGAAAACGAATAGTCATTTCTTCGCTTCTGTAGCTTGTAGTAAATCGTCAAATACTCGTATTAGCCATAATACTACAAAGCATCATGCAGACATTACACATATCACAATGGTTCGTGATCCCGATGAATAAATCTTTTAGCTGGCTAAAAGAAAAGTGCGGAAATAAAATCAATATGCAAATATTTAATAAGCCGTTGCGTCTATTCCACCCATATCTCTGAACTACGTCGCCATTCTAGGAAAATCGGAGGCTATACTCAATTACCCCGAAGTGAAAATCGCCAGCGAGTGAGGAAAACTCTGCAAATCCTCCGTGATATATTTACAGTTAAAGGATTCTAGGAAAATATCACGCAGTGGCGTAAAAAAGGGGAGCGGCCTTTTAAAAAAACGGTAATGCTGGAAGATCCCAGCCATTCGCAAGTGTTCATTAAAAGCACTTAATTAGTGTTACGAGACTGTATTTGAAACTCCGGATTATACCTTAATGCATATTTACGTATTGCGCGATGTGGGAAACGCAATTAAAATTATTCATTTGATTACGTGAAAGCGAGCAAGATCGCTATCTCGCCATAGGGAAATAAAAGTGGAATTCCAATTAGGTTTTGAGATCAATGCAAATTTACGTTTTAGAGTTTTAATATTCTTTTCCCGAAATTATTATCTAGCTGTGATTTACACACAATACGACACTTAACACTTTTATAAGAGAAAATACTTGAACGCTCTAGAAAATTAATCTTTTTCTTTATGCTTCGTATACCCCATGAGCCAGGATGCGGATCGTGATTTAGAAAGCTAATGGACTACGCAGATGTTTTCTTTGATTCTCTTTCGTATTATGAAAAGGAAATCAAGTAGTAGTAAAGTAACCCCTGAAGCCGAAGTCAATTTTTTCAAGCAACGTCAAGGTTTTTCTTTTCTGGAGATTTCAATTAACCTAATTGTTTAAGTGAATTACACGGTGAAAGTTACGAGCCGCAGCTTGCTGAAGATTAAAATAATTTTTTTTATTCGTTGTTGTTTGTAAAGAGTTCTTCATAATAGGCCGTGTAATTTTCAACATGTTTAATGCGGTACTTTTGCATTCCGGAAGTTCTCTGCTCGCCCAAACTTATTGTAAACATGTACACGGAAAATACATGAAATTCAGATGTTGAACGTTTGTTGTAGAGCGTTTGGGCATTTTTTTCAAGAAATTGCATTTAAAAATTCGCGAAGTTGCCAAAAATGTATAAAATTATTTTTGCATTCACTTAACCTGTTCTGCTGAGCGTCACTTTTTTGCTATTGCCTTCAGCCAGTACAGTTGTATTTGAAATTTTCAAATTTTTTTTCTGCAGTGTATTAAAAGAGACCGTACTTAGGTTTCATTGTAATTCTAGCTAGTTGTAGCTGAGGGGTAGGTAATTTGTTTGTATTTGTTTAGTTTTCAAAGCGTAATAAAATGACTTTTTTTCGTACTTCCGAGACTAAAGTGACAACTTCACTCCATTATGACAAGTACTGAAGTGTCACTTTTTGTCCCGCCGGGATTAAATTTGGACGAAAATCCCGGAAGGATGAAATTACTAACAAGGCCATTTCAGTAGGTTGTTTCACATTTTGTATGCGGCACTACTTCTTAAACGCATCGTACTGCTGCTCATATAGTTTTTTGGATTTCGGTGGTATCAATTCTTTACCTACTTTGGCTACTTTTTATCAATATCAAATGCACTTTTGTCACCCACCACCAAAATTATGACACTAGCAATGACAGTTTCCAAATTATTTTTGTTGCCATAGCATAGGGATTGTCGTACCAACGCAACGTTCCTATGGTAACTTGTTAAGCAGCGATTTTTTGAAAGAACGCGTTCTCTAACTCCATACATATTAAGTGTTTCAGTTTCGGAAGTACGAAAAATATCGTATATACCTTGCGACTGAAGTAGTGGTCTTAATCCCTCAGGTAAATTATGGCCCTCCCTTCGGTCGGCCATAAACTTTACCTTCGGGATTAAAAGTACTACTTCAGTCCCGCGGTATATAATATACTATTATATCCTAGAATTTTGTAATCTGCCAGGGTCGCGTAGATAACTGGACACTAGCATTTAGTCCGTCGTGCAAATAAGATAACTTTTCCGTGTGCTATCATATAATCTTTCAATTAAAATTCGCTCAGTGTGATTTGCAAAAAGGTGAATAACGAACTGGAAGTTCAACAATTGTTCAAGATGTGCATTTACCCTCCGCTCACAGCTTCCTTATCCTTTCGGCGAAGGAATTACATAAAAAAGGATAAGTGCAAAATTAAGTAGAATTTACAGTCCGTTTCAATATAGGTACAACAACATTTGAAACTTTCGCCTTAAATTTGATGACCATTTATTAGGATTGGTCACTTGTTAATTGTCATAGAAAATTTGATTATGGGGTTAATATATTTATTCAGTTTTCCAAAACGCAGAGGTTTCAAGAAGGTAAAATTGTAGAAACTTTTGCACAATAAGGTTTCAATGATTGAAAGTAACGTGTTCTCATATAATCATATGCAATCCCTTCGTGAGCATGAAACCAATCAATATAGGCTAAACCAGTGGATGCTACCCATTTATAATGCAATTTCATGCTCCTAATCGCTTAATGCTCTTACTTACCGCCCTTAATCATTCTACAGCGTTTACAAATTGATGAGGGAGCTATATTAATAACTACTTAGTGCATCTTTATTTGCAACTAAATACCTTACTTTCCTATTCTCGTGCGGTATTTATGCTACGTTGAAAACACAAACTACATTTAGACTTAGTTAAAAATTATCAGAATTACCAAATTACTAAATAAATGGCTCAAAGACTTCCACTAGTTTAATAAGGCACTTTCAGTAATACTTAAAGGTGGAATCCGTAGCAATAGTCATGCCTACATTAATTAAAAGTATAATAGACATTGAAATAGTCAAAAACTGCGTAAAAAAATACGAAAGAACTGTTATCTTTGTTATCTTTGGACATTAACTCATTAAACATCCATCAACAGATTTAATTAAATGACATTATTATTTACAGCACAATATAGGGACTCGTATCTACTGTACCCATCGAATTGATCAAATCATGTATGAATATTGCCATTTTCAAGCGTGGAAATTGCCAATAGATGCACACTTGTTGATCTAATGAATGGGCACCGATAAAGCGACAAATGGTTTGTATACTAACGATCGTTTGATGTGTCATCAATACAGTTAATTGAACGTCGCTGTATTAATTCACAATTCACCCTAAATATGTTTTTAAAACTAATGCATGATCGGTAGGATAATACATCCCTGCATCATATTGAAAGCTTAGCAACAGAATTTCATTGGTTGGGACTCCCTAAGTGCTATCAGGCTATGGGAATTACAAAAATGAAAATGTTCACCGATTGACTGCGTAGAAATCTAGCTTTGAGCCTACAAGAAGGATATACATGGAAGTTAGCAAAAATCAAAGCCTGATTAGCAAAAGGTTTCGAATAGGCTATACCTACGTAAGATAAATGTTTCCCTTGTATCAAACAGTGACGCGTCGGTATGTAAAAAGAATAGCAATTCGTATCGTCGATAAAACTAGTTCCTCGTCCAACAACCCGTTGATAAGGGGTTTTTTGAAAAAAAAAATGTTAATGCCGTTGCGCGCTCTAACATTTTTTTCAAAAACCCGGCCCATTATTTTTCATTTCCGTATGCCTAATATATATACAGGGTGATTCCTATAGTACCTGCCACAGTTTGGGAGCGTGTAGGTGGTGCGTAGGGGAGTATTTTGATATAGGACACTTGGGGTCGGAAATCTAAAATAAGGGTGCCAGAGCCAAATTTACCTTCTGGAATTTCGGGCCTGTAGGTAGGCAACCCAACCGGCCGGCGGTGCACACGGAGCGATCTCAGGCGGCGATGTGTGGCTGACACTTGATCAGAATTTTGTTAAAACCCACGAAATCCCGTCTGCAACGACGCGTATCAAGTGAATAAACACTATGGCAATAGTATAATAATAGTTGGCTAGATGTAGGAAGTGCATTGGGAACAACGGTGGCCACGTTGAACACTTGTAAACGTTATTGCTTTTGACTGTCGTTTTCCCTCCTTCCCTCCCATGTCGCTTCCTCGCGCTAACTCGCTCTGCATCGCTCCGCGCGAAACGTCGGTCGGTTGGGTTGCCTACATACAGGCGTGAAATTCCAGAAGATAAATTTGGTTCTGGCGCCCTTATTTTAGATTTCCGACCCCAAGTGTCCCATATCAAAATACTCCCCTAGGCACCCCCTATACGCTCCCAAACGGTGGCAGGTACTATAGGAATCACCCTGTATATAATATCCAAAATATGAACCAAATCCGTTGAGCCGTGTACGCACGTACATACATACAGATGGAAAAAATTTGATTTTAGCATCGTCAAAAAGCTCAAAGAATCACAAAGAGTTTGTTAAAATTATTTTTTGATATCTTTGAACGTAAATGAATGCTAGTACGTTCTCGGAAATTACATTTTTCGGTTTTTTGGCCTAAACTACCCTATTTCTAAAGCTACAAGAGACTTTGAAAGGGAAAATTAATCAGCATAAATTCTGCATAACTTTGACCATTTAAGCGACTTTGTATCTCTTACGGTTTACAAGATCCATGTGTGTGTGTGTGATGGCCGCAACCGAGAGCGGCACGCAAAATGCGCTCTGCGGTGTATGTAACAATAATGCTGTTTTGAAGCGAGTTCAGTGCGCGAAATGCAACACATTTTATCATAATAGTTGTGTGAGTAAACTAAAAACAAAAGTGCAAGTAATAAATGACAAGGCGATAATCTGCTGCGAGTGTGCAGAATATGAGGTCCAAGACATGGCGGATCCCAAATCCACCGAAATTCACTACCTAAAACTACTGCTACAAACGAAAGACAGGCTGATTACAGAGTTGAGTGACAAGAACAAGCTTCTGGAGGAAAAATTATCTAATTTTACTAACAATAAACCCACTACTAATATTGTGCACGAAAACGCAAGGCCATCGAAATCAACCGTAAGTACGAAATCATATGTCACAAAGGTTAACTTATCTAATGCTGAATACTCAGACGTCGCAAAAAGTGGCATTGCAGATAACTGCGCTCCTAACAAATCTACTTACGAATCGGAAACTAACAAAAAACTCACGCATATTAAAGAAAACCTCCCTACTGACAATACTAATAAACTAAACGCAGTCGCGAATGGAGCGACCAAAAACAACACTAATAATGCTATTAGGGGCTCTAGGGCTACAAATAGTCTAGTACAAGCGGTGGCCAAAAAAGGCTACCTGCATGTTAGCAGACTACATCCAGATACGACCGTTAATCAACTACCTACAGGAGATGCTACCGGAGACAACCAACAATCACTGTTGACTCAATTAGGAAATCTGAGTATTCAGCATCGCTTAGAGTAACATACCCGTTCAAAATACGCGAGGACATTACCAAGCCAGAAGTGTGGCCCGAAGATGTGCTCGTGAAAAGGTACTATTTCAAAAGAAATGACAATTCGGTTTTTCGCCCAGTACAGTTACCGACGACAAACACTTAAAAATTGTACATTTTAATACGCAGAGTGTCAGAAACAAAAGTGCACTAATGAACGCATTTGTTAATTTAATTGACTGTGACATTTTGTGTGTGTGCGAACATTGGCAGACTCATGACGAGATCAGGTCCTTTAATATCGATAAACTTTCACTGATTTCCTTCCATTGTAGAAGCCCTAATGTAAATAGAGGAGGTGGTACTGCAATCTATGCTAAACCGCACCTAATCATCGAAGAAACCATATTTAGCACAGAGTCGATTGATCATATATTCGAATACTGCTCATCTACTCTGATTGTAAATAATGTCACGTACACTGTAATCTCCTTATACAGACCACCCTCTGGAGACATAAATATGTTTCTTGTGTCCCTAGAGGCACTTCTCAACAATGTCACAAGGAAATGTGATCGCATAATTATATGTACCGATCAAAACATTAACTTACTCAATACCGATGCCAATGTGAACACTTTTTTGAACCTGCTAGCATCATTTCATATAGTCCCCACGATCACTAAACCCACCAGGATCGCTAAAGCAAGTGCCACGCTAATTGATAATATATATTGCAATGTACAATACAAACAGGTTGAGGCTATTGAAACCGGATTCTCGGATCATCTAGCCATTCAGTTTATTCTGACATATAAAAATAAGTCTGAATGTTCTAACTATGTAACCACTCGAGTGTTCAACACAAACAATACGTCGACATTCTGTAACTCAATAGCTAACCAGTCTTGGGATGCGGTCTATAAGTCATTATGTGTAAACTCCAAATATGATACATTCTTAGGAATATTCCTTTCCTGCTTTCAAACAGCCTTTCCAAATAAAAAGGTCAAAATTAACAGATCAGGGCAAACGAGAAAGGCATGGGTAACACCAGAAATATCCAAAATGAGTACCCGACTTAAAGACTTGCACTCTTACTGCAAATTAACCGAAGACCACAACGTATTAAACCAATATAAGTGTTTAAAAAGCACGTACATTAAATTAATCAATCATTCCAAGCGTGAGTGGAATGACAATTTTATCAGAAACTCCAGCAGCGCGAATAAAGCCGCTTGGCAGTTAATCAAGCGATTATCTGTAAGTAACCATAACAGTAAAAATAACTCAGATATTAGGCTAAAACAAAATGGTAAATTGGTGGAAAATCTCTCCACTAGTTGCAAAATATTTAATGAACATTTCATCAATAGTGCTGTTTCCATCGCCAAAGAATTAGATAGATAGATACTTTTATTCTTTACCAGAGAGGTGTTGAATAATTCAAAAAAATTACAAACATTATAAACAAGCGTAAACAAACAACAAGAAAATATAAATATACATGTAAAGTTAAAAATTAATAAATACTAAACTATGTAAACTCCTGGAAAATATCAAAGAATTCCTTTAAAGAATAAAAAACAAAGGAATTAAGTCGGATTCTTAGCGTTTTTTTAAACAAATCAAGTGAAGGAATTGACCTTACACCCTGAGGAATGCAATTGTATATCTTCACAGCTATTACTATATGTGAATTATTAATAATTGAAGATTTAGCTATTGGTATTCTAATGAGTTGGGAATGTCTTGTACTGTAAGCATGATAGTCGGAGTTACGTTTAAACAAGTGAACATTACAGTGTACATAAACTACACATTCGAAAATAAATAAGTTATATACAGTTGGTATTTCTAATTTCATAAAATGGGGGCGACACGAGTCTCGAGGCCCTATACCAACTAATACACGAAGGGCTCTCTTTTGCAGCTTGAAAATATTTATAACAAATTTAGAATTTCCCCAAAATAACAAACCATATCTTAAGTGAGATTCGAAGTATGAGAAGTATGTCATCTTTAGTGATTCTTGATGACACGCTCGTTTTAATTGCCTAAGAGAAAACAACGCTTTTGTTAGTTTTGATGTTAAAGCTGAGCTATGCTCTTGCCAAATTAGTTCACGATCAATATTGAGACCTAAAATCTTACATGTGCTTACCAAAGAAATTTTATGATTATCAAAATATATTTCATGAAGTAATGTTGGTGATTTGCCAAAAACGATAATGTTTGATTTTTCTATGTTTATTTGCAGTCTATTTTCAGAGAACCAGAGACGAGCTTGCTCTAAAACTTGTTTAATATTATTGGTAAGATTATTCATACTCGTTCCAGTAACGACAAAACTGGTATCATCCGCGTACATCATCACATCACAGCAGGCTGCTAAATTTACAATATTATGGGGCAGGTCATTAACATAAATAATAAATAGGAGGGGCCCCAAAACAGAGCCTTGAGGAACGCCACATGACAAAATATGTCGACCTGATTGAAATGACATTGTACGGCCATTTGATGTATGCGATATTTCCACAAATTGTGATCTATCGGTTAGGTAGGTTTTTATTAAGTTTAAAGCATTACCTCTAACCCCATAGTGGAACAGTTTATCATACAATAAGGAATGGTCGATAACGTCGAAAGCCTTAGACAAGTCACAATTAATACTAGCCGTCCACAACTGACTCTGAAACCCATTTATCACACTTTTCATTAGATCTGAGAGAGCGGTACTGGTCGAACTTCCCGGAACGAATCCGTGTTGTTGCTTGCACAAAAGATTATTTAAAAGAAAGTACTCAATAATGCGCTTCTTCATCACCTTCTCAATTACTTTGGAGAAGATAGACAAAATGGCAATTGGGCGATAGTTAGTATTGTCATTTTTATTTTTATTTTTTGAATTTAAAAGAGGGCGAATTTTACTAATTTTTAGCACTTCAGGGAACACCCCTGTTTCTAAGGATACATTAATGGCGTAAGACAGAGGTTCAGAAATTAACCCAGCAACAACTTTTATAACGTTCGGTGGAATATCATCGTATCCAGTGGCCGTTGAATTATTCAATGTTCTCATAATCGATTCTACTTCAAATCGCGTAGTGGGACTAAGAAAAAGTGAGTTACCTTTGTTCTGTGGCAATAGCAATTTTAGATTTGAATTATTAGGAGCAATGCTTTGCTGAATCGAAACACCAATTTCTGAGCAATTCGCCAGACCATCATCTCAAAATTCCAATAAGCTGCGGAGACGTATTCCACAATCCTTCTACCTTAAACCCGTGACCGAGCAAGAGCTTCTTCAAACAATTGCACCGTTTTCAAACAAAAATTCAGCAGGAGCGGACGGTATTCCATGCCACATCGTACACAAGGTAGCGGTCCTCTTAGTGAAGCCCCTCACGCATTTAATAAATGAGTCATTCCAATCTGGAACGTATCCTGATGCTCCCAAGATCGCTAGAGTGGTCCCAGTCCACAAAAAAGGCAGTACCCATGACGTAGCCAACTACCGACCCATATCCTTGGTATCTACATTCTCCAAAATTCTTGAAAAATGCATCGCCAATCGTTTGGTGGACTATTTCACAAAGTTTGATTTATTTGCCAAGACACAGCATGGATTTATCAAGGGAAAATCTACTATCAGCGGGCTCTTTGACTCGATAAACCAAATATATGATGCGCTCGATAAAAAGCTATATATCATGGGATTGACCTGTCAAAAGCCTTTGACATTGTTAACCATCAACTCCTATGTGAGAAACTGGAATCATATGGAATCAACGGTATCACCTTACAGCTTATCCGCTCATTCTTATCAGATAGATCTCACTTCGTCGAACTTACCGGTAAATGTGGTGAAATCATCAACAATAAATTTAACTCAGCTGAGCTACAATACGACATGGGTACCCCACAGGGTTCAACTCTGGCTCCACTACTCTTCGCTATCTACGTGAACGACATGGATGAAGCATTTACTGATCTCGGTGTTGCTCTCTGCAAATACGCAGATGACACCTCCATGATACTTTCCGATAAAAATCTAGACAGCCTAACTGGGAAAGTCAATAATGCAGTGCTACGAATGATGGAGTGGTGTATTGCTAATAAACTAAAGCTAAATGAACAAAAACAAGCGTAATCTTCTATCACAATTGTCGCGCAAACTCGCCGAGTTACCCAACTATATACATAAACAATAAAGCACTATCATTCGACAGCAACGAAAGATTTCTAGGCGTGCACATTAATGAAAATTTAAACTGGACTACACATGTCAACCATATATGCGCCAAACTTAGTCGTGCGAGCTATACAATTTTATGTTTGCGGGATGTTGTCTGGTCATCCACACTCTTACTATATTACTATGCCCATGTGCAAAGCCACCTACTATACGCAATTATCATTTGGGGTCATGCGCCAGCTGCCAACAGAGTTCTAATTGCTCAGAAACGCATAATACGGCGATTGTGTCACTCTGGTCTAAGAGAGCACTGCCGGCCACTTTTCAGGCGCATGAAAATTATGACTGTCTGCTCTCTCTATAAGTATCTACAGATGTGTTCTCTACACGTTCGACAACCTCCATCAATTCAGTACCAACCAAGATGTCAGCAGCACGATGAAAACGCGTTTCGCACGGCAACTCTGTATCCCAAAACACACTACACATTTATATGAACAATCTCCCACATATAGGTGCATTAAATTATTTAATCACCTACCTATGCGGATCCAAAAATGCAAAGCAGCACAATTTAAATCCTTGGCGAAAAATTTCTTTCTGGAGCACCCATATTACACAGTGGTGGAGTACTTGGCAGGCTCTCCAGTATGATATCGAGAGTCCTATATGTCTCTTGTCTTTTGTTTTATACACTTATAAATGTTTTATATACTTATATGTTACGTTTGTCACTAACTAATTGTTTGTATACGATTTACTCTCCTGACGACCCTATATTACTAATGTAATCTGAAAGGGAAGTAAATAAATATGAAATATGAAAATCCATAGTCAAAATGAAAAAAAAAAACTCACCCTGGACAATAATATTTTTTTTTAATTTCTGTAAATCAAATTTTTGGGCCACTGAGGTACCATGGGTTGAGATTTGTTTGTTCATTTCCTTCGTAGAATTAATAATCTAGTTGATCGTCTGAGATTCCGCGTCTGATTTATTAATGGATGTTTGGGTACCTTTGTATGATGTATCAGTTGTACAGGTCTGAAGGGAAGCATTTTTGGTTTGAGGAAGCTAACTTTCTCCTTTATATTAATTATTTCAGTTCAATTAACAAGTGCATCTGTTTGAGTAAAAAATTCGTAGTATTAGATTGATAGCAGATGGCTTTTCATATTAGGTACCTAATTCTTTCTTAAGATCTGCAATATCTTTGGATAAGATTTTATTCTCAGCTTTTAGATTATACACCAAAGTTTGGAATTTTCATCTTGGACATTTAATTTTTTTGATAAATTCTTGTTTCAGGTGGTTAATTACCTTATTTAAACTGGTAATTTCGTCATCTCGCACAGAGAGTCGGCAACTACACTCATACATCGTCTATTGTCAGAAATACAAAACTTGCACAAACATCACGCACAATACTTAGTACTTACTGCCAATATTATCTACAATTTACTTATCTTACACGTTTGACATTTTCACTCAAACACGAAATTTTAAATGTCGGGAATGATTAACAATATTGTTGTAAAGTGTACCTCAGTTTGCCTTATAACAAGCTGTGTCCAGTGTCAGGTAAAAAAAAATTATCATGAAGCTTTTATTATTGCCGTTGTACACCCAAGTTAAAAAAAATTAAATGAACGCAAAAATACAGTGTTCTTACTTTATGACCTTAAAGAAAAATGCCATTAGGGAAATGAATAAAGAAGTTTGCACTTTTTTCGAACTCGAACCCGATAAATTACCAAAAGAGGGTAACATGAGCAATTAAAAAGTTACTAAAAATTTTAATGGCTGTTGCGGATTCATTTGACTTTTATTAATGGAGCCACATACCCTGCGACGCGGTTCATAAATTTTAAAATATCGCACCCTCGCGACTGCCAATTTAGAGTAAAACGATACTCGGCAATTTTACGTCACTACTATTTTACAAAGGAGAGGTCGATTCTGTTAACATTTGTTGTGAGATCAAATGTACTGAATATTTACGGTTGTAAATACTAAATCCGCAATTCGGAACTTGTTTCTGTCAACGAGACAGTTGATGTGTGGCATAATAGTCAGTTTTCCTATTATTAAAGTTTCGCAATTAAACTGTAAGTTACAGTTATTGCGGGTAGTACCCATAGCATGCGAATATAACATAACGACAAGTTCCTATCTAAAGCGAGGTTGATTATTTTATTTCTCAATTTACACCTAGTTGACCTGTTTTGTATTTAATTTATGAACAAGTTAAAAAGTAATCGTAACGATTTACAAAAAGCGCATTTCCACTTGCATTCACTTCCCATTTGTAAGATGCAACTTCTGTTAAAATCGCAAAAATCCGGCCACAAATATGAAAGATAGCGTTGCACATGTGCAATCCATTTTTGACGTGCTATTGCAATTTCAGTTTATAAGAAGAATTTCATTTCAATGCTTTTCTAAATAAGAAAGTTGGATCTGCGCATGCGCAAACCTAAATTTGGAAACTAACGTTGGATTTTCCTTTGTTCCGAGCGCCTATGTATCAAATTTCATTTAAATACTTTGTTTAAATAAAAAAGTTTGCAATTCGGCCGAGATGCGAAAAGGGCACTGTGAATTTTGAATCGATTCGACTCAACTTTTGGCATTGCGTATTATATGGCTAAGGCTATGCCCATATTGAATTTCATGCAATTCAGTTCATAACTAACGGCGATGTAAAAGCGATCGGACATTTCTTAACAAAGTTATCGTTCACACGGACAGATACATGGACAGACAGAAAAAGCAACAGACGGACAGACCAACAGACAGACGACAGACAGCAATACAAAATTATAAACGATCTCTAGGATCGTTAATAAACGGAAAAAGTGTAAAATTATGGAACATGTAAAAACGGTTTTTGGTTTTTTTACAATAGCTTTTTGGAAGACATGGAAGACTGAAGAGGGTGGCCGAGAAGTTGAACCAAGTGGAGAGTGACATGGGAGAGACTAATAGGATAAAAGATAGTAATTTAGAAGACAATAAAAAAGAATCCCGTGAGAGAAGAAAATGAAAAGATAAAGGAATCAAATGGTGTAGAAGAAGTTGAGAATTATAAATAAAAAGTTGAAGATAAACAAGATACGGTTATAGGTGGAGTGGTTGAAGTTAAATAGCAAGAAATTCAAGTTAACTAAGAAGATCATATACAAGAAGAAGTAGAAATTAAGTAGAGAAACAAGTCGAAGAGCGTAAAATTGTCTATTGGAAGCTAATCCTTTTTCATATACCTAAGCATTTCAGAAACCCCTCACAACGCATCTCCTATATTTCAATTTCAAATTACTTATATTCAGAGCCGTTTTAGTTACTAAGCTTACTGTGGAAATCATTCTTTATACCATGTATAACAATTCTCGGTGTAGGATAATTTAAAAAAATGGACTTTGTGGGGTGTAAATTACACTCGAATAACGAAATATTTAAGTTCAGATGTAAATAAAGTATATAGTAAATAAATGGTACAGTAGAGAGCGACGAAAAACCCCTCGTTCCAAATGTTGCTCCCATTAATTAGCTAAAGTAAGACGTATCCTTAATTAATGTTTCCAGAACAACTTCGAGAGAAATTCGCATACACATTTTTACGAACTAATTTAGACGCGCACGAAGCAAAACAGGTAGATTAAGCTTATTAAGTTACTTCGAGAAACTTTCGCAAAACTCATATTAAAAAACAAAATTTAGTATTATAAATTAGTGCCTACCTTTTGGGACTTAGAGATAATCCTGCGACACTGTTGCTCACATATTCCTGTATGGAACTAAAAAAGCTCATGGCGAAGTCCCGAAGTGTTCACTGAAACAGAAAGAAAAACAGGTTAGGGAGAATTTACGGATTTAATTATAAATGTATACTGTCACGTTCGCCTTGATTTAATTGGATCTTTAGTTGCGGAGGGTCATCCGAGTTAGAGTGAAAATTAAATCTAATATTTCATTTTGGAATTTTCATTAAATTTGATATTGATTTAATATAATCTTATTCAGAGAGCGGGAATGAACTTTCAAAGCTAATGAAAATCCACTGTGCATACATTTCGTTCGTAGTAATGAAATGATGTTTACTGCACTGCCCTTAGGCTACGTTAGTGTATTTTGATTTTTTTGTAATCACTTTTAAAATCGCGCGTCTGATTTCGAACCTAATTTCACCATAAGTCTCCATTTATTCATGGACATACAAATAAGCAGCGTATTGTTCTGAAAAACTCCTGAGTATTGCTCTTTTGCGATTTGTTATTGAAAAGCTCGCGTTTTGTTTGTGAATGAGGCCTCAGGATTGTACACTACGTAAATTCTATTTAGAAGATGCACATCGAACCCAATCCCAGGTGCCTATGGCACACCGTTCAAACTCAATGCAGCGAGATTATGAACGTTTCAGAATTGCAAGGCAATATGGAACAGAATTTTATTTTTATTTTCGTTAACAATCGCTCACGACTGAAATTGAACGGAGCATGAATTCTTGTGAACAATACAGTTACGTAAACAATACTAAGAGCTTAATGTACAAAGAAATGTACTCAACAAGTATCTTGAATGCAAGAATCGTTACTTCCCGCTATTAAAATAAAGCGATCACTAATAAGACATCAAGTCAATAATTAAATTCAGCTTCTGCGATAAAATTTAATGTATATATTTTAAACGAAACTTCCACGCGGCGTAATAAAAGATTGATCAGTTATACGGAGCACGAGCGAAGAAGTGACGCCACAAAGAAATACGGAAATACAAGAGCTTTGAAATAACAAGTTTCATTACGGAAAACAAACATTAATAGGAGGCAAGTCTCAGGATACAACAACATCCGCAATTTGCTACGCAATTTTATGTCTTTACAAAAGCAGCATATACATGTTTGTATGCTAGACTGCTGGGATTTGACTCTTAAATCTAACAGCAAATGGCGAGCCCAATAAAATAATTAATCTCTGGATAAAGTAGTCGCTAGTCATATCTTTTTCACTACGTAATTGCACAATGGTTTTCACAAACAAAAATGTCCGAAAAATAAAAACACACTTTGAGCTGCCAACTGACGTTACTACTAGCAACACCCCTGCGTCTATAAATATAAACGCAACGCCATGAAGATAAGAACGCAATTTTTAATCTTTGTACGTTGAAATAAAAGGAACGTTGATAGAAAGTGCTGTATGGTAATTAACTGACAATTGTTTAAATGGTTGCCCTCGCGGTAATTCATCAGTATCGAAATGATGAGGATGAGTAGGTCGGCTCAATTATGAATTCCAAAACAAACATCAGCACGAGTATTAAAAATTGCTTATAGAAGTAATTCGCTTGTTAGCCTCTACCCATGTACTCGCTCCTGGACTCCCCAGTTAGGAGTTACGATTGATAACCTTCCTTTTTTTACCAAAATTCGACTACACCAAAATTTCTCAAATCAATTCGTACTTTTTCGATCGGACTTCTCAATCAATAGTTATAGACTAGAAACCAATTTCGAGAAAAAATTGAAAGGGCTGTAACTTTTGAGCTAGTAGCCCAATCTTGGAACTGTTTGAAATTATGGATTCTACAGGCCACATTCTATAAGAAAATTTTTTTTCCGGGTCGATCTGAGACAATTTTTTTTTCGGGCCTCAAAAAAAGGCAGTGTATAACCTTCCTTTTTTACCAAAAATCGACTACACCAAAATTTCTCGGGAAAACACTTTTTCTTATTAATTTTGGTGCGTAGAATCCAAAACAATTCGTACTTTTTCGATCAGACTTCTCAATCAAAAGTTATAGACTAGAAACCAATTTCGAAAGAAAATTCAAAGGGCTGTAACTTTTGAACTAGTAGCCCAATCTTGGAACTGTTTGAAATTATGGATTCTACAGGCCACATTCTATAAGAAAATTTTTTTCCGGGTCGATCTGAGACAATTTTTTTTTCGGGGCTCAAAAAAAGGCAGTGTATTACCTTCCTTTTTTACCAACAACGACTGTACCAAAATTTCTCTGGAAAACACTTTTGCTTATTAATTTTGGTGCGTAGAATCCAAAACAATTCGTACTTTTTCGATTAGACTTCTCAATCAAAAGTTATAGACTAGAAACCAATTTTGAAAAAAAATTGAAAGGGCTGTAACTTTTGAACTAGTAGCCCAATCTTGGAATTGTTTGAAATTATGGATTCTACAGGCCACATTCTATAGGAAAATTTTTTTCCGGGTCGATCTGAGACAATTCTTTTTTCGGTGCTCAAAAAAAGGCAGTGTATCTTGAAATAAAAGAATAAAGAGACCCAATTCCTAGCTAAACTTAAAAATATCGCTACTGACCAGATAATTAAATTTATCTTAGTAAACAATATGAATCCAAACCAATTTAAACATGTCCGAGGAACCACAAATAACGGTGAAAAAGTGTTGAACCCACAAACCAAAATGGCATCGCAAACGGTCGAAATATTAATAACATTAGTCGAGCTATTAAAAAATACTATTACAAAGTTTGGTTCTTGGTTAGTAAACGAATCGGAAACAGCGGATTTGACAGTCGCCCAAGTAAATCAATTAAAATTGCACATTGCCACAGTTCATCAAATATTCCACGAGTTCAATATGGTACAAGATAAAATCGAGCAAAAACCTACGTGTTGGAAGTGGAAAATGCTTACTAGGACCTGTAGTTAACGAGACAAATCCGGAACTAAATAGTAGTCATAATCAAGCGTCATATTTACATGTACAAATTCATCAGCTTCTCTTGCGTTCTGGGCGTGAACCTCTTCAAATTTCCAGAATTATGTCAGCGCGGCTTTGTAATGGGCGCTCCTTCTTCTCTGGCGACCTTTATTTGCTCTGTACTCCTCATCCAACTCACTTCTGGCTTCTTCTTTGGCTCGTAGATGTACGAACGTAAATCGAAACAGCTATTTTTCTCTCGGGATTCTTTTTCGCAGACCGCTATCATGATTAAGTCCTTTGACTACGACTATGAGACTGCGTAATGTCCTCTAAAAGGGATGTCGTCCCAGAACTGAGGAATCCCCGTCTTCATACAATGTTGGAACGTTCCGCATCCAGTTCGGCTCGTGTGTTCTGGATAAGTTTCATAAGCCTGTATCAAATCTCATTTGGTGTCTACGAAAGTCTGGGTGCGTGTGACCCAGACTGAGTGAGGAAGATATTTCTTGGAAACCTCGCCCTCCAGGTATTGTGGCGAATGGGCGTGCATTTGCTCCCATGCGCATGAGATCGTTGCCTCTTGGCTTGCCTCTAATTGGCATGTTGTCTCGTTCGGTCTCACCAGAGCATCCGTTGACAGGGCGAAGTTTGAGCTCTTGTAGAACTTCTTGGCATAGTAATCATGTCCTGGCTCTCGTTGTGGGTCCATGATCTTTGAGTGGCATTGTCTAAACGTTGCGAACTCGAACCGCTCCGTGGTTAGCTTTTCGAATCTAGATATTATGGGCACTTGACATCACTTCAAAATGTAGGCACTTCACTGGGACCGGAATACTTGTGGCAACGCGAAACATTGAAAAATGTTGCGCGCTTCATTTCACACATTGTTCCTCTACATCTCGCCCCGCTTTTCCCCTTTCATCCTGGTATCAAGAAACTCCCAAAGTACGGGATCGGACATGTGCCCTGAAGATTAATATAATCTTACCTAAGTAATAGCACAGATTTAAATATACTAATCTGTGGTAATAGGGAATAATGCGTTAGTGCACAGATTTTAAGTATATTTAAATCTGTGGTTAGTGGTAAGAAGTACGCATCAGCTTTTGCAACAGTCAAATTGTTGACGCATCGTATAATTTTGAAAACGCAAGTGCTAAATGCAAAGTAATTAAAAATATAGCCTCAATGTACAATTTAAAACTCATTGATACAGTTAAAAACTGCAATAATAGAACCTTTTCGATAAATGTGTCCCCAAAGTTACAATTAAGAGTGCCCATAAGTATCCTAGCTGGTTTAATATAGACATTATTAAGAAAATCAAACAGAAAAATAAGTTTCGATTACAGGGCCAATCGGAAGACTTCATTGAAGCCAGAAAAGAACTCAAAAGAATGATCCACATTGCTCATAAGAGGTACATTAATCAAATTGAAATGGATCTGCGGAAGAATTCCAATAAATTCTGGAACTACATCAAGTCGTTGAGGAAGAATAGTCAACTACTTGGAGTTTGAGTACATAAACACCTCGTTAACGGACGCCAGAAGCATTGCGGACGCCTTTGCATCCTTCTTCGAGTCAGTCTACACTGTTGAGAGGAACGATGACCCGGAAGATGACGTGGAATTGGACCTGGTGCTATTCAAATTGCACTTGACTCAGTTACATTAATCCGAGATACTGGAAGCAATTAAAAAATTGAAACCGAGGTCGGCTATGGGCGAAGATGGAATCCCACCCTACATCGTGAAAGGATGTGCATCTTTATTGGCAACCCCCTTACTACATCTATTTAATTTAGCTTTGCAAACATGTTCATTCCCCGATGCTTGGAAATGCACCAGAATAACACCAATTCACAAAAGTCGAAGCAGAAAATTAGTTGAGAATTATCGGCCAATTGCAATTATACCAGAAATAGCGAAAATTTTCGAAAGAGTGATCTATACTAGACTTTATTCTCATCTCAGCAGTATAATTGCAGATCAACAGCACGGTTTTACGCGGAACAGATCAACGATTACCAATTTAATGCAGTTTACGCATTTCTCAGCAGCAGCCTTGGATGAGAGAGCCCAGGTAGACTGTGTTCATACAGATTTTGCGAAGGCATTTGACACAGTATCCCATCAAGTCTTGCTCCGTAAACTTGTTTTAAATTGTGTAAGTAATCCGACCGTCAAATTCCTGAAATCATATTTATCTCTCCGTAAAACAAGAGTGAAATTCAATGGTGTGAATTCAGCCGAATTTTATCCCTCATCAAGCGTTCCCCAGGGAACACTTCTTGGTCCTTTTTTGTTTCTCATATACATTAATGATTTACCTCGAGTGATAAAAAACTCGAAAGTACTACTATTTGCGGACGACCTAAAACTTTTTGGTGCTATTGTTACGTGCGGTCTACCTTATAGTAGTGGTCAACTACACACGGTTACGTGCGGTCTACTTTGTAGTAGCGTACTACTATACATTGTTAGCGACCTATTGCACATTGTGAATTGATAGGTTTAGAAATATCTTTACTCCATTCTAATGATTTGATTTGAAATTAATATGAATAACATACATTATACTTAATTTAATTATCTGACCACATAACTTTCTAATTAGATACATTATCGATATCTATAGGCACACTTTCTAATTACCTATAGGTACTAACCATTAACGAGGTACTGATAATTATCTAATTAGAAGGTATAAAATGAATGGGTCATACAAAGGGTTGTTTAGTTGTAGCTTATCTGTCAGTCAACATGTTAACCAGAGAGTTTTACAGTATCATTGCTACCGAAGAAACAGCTGTTAGATTTCTGCAGCAACATGGCCTTCTACAATCAGAAGATGAAACCGATCCATGCTTGCGGTGTGGAAGTGTCATGGTTCAGAAAAGGAAGCGCGATAGAAATGGAGAGTTCCGGCCGGTGTTTCGTTGTCCTAGGAAGGGCTGCCAAACAACTCGTTCAGTACGATCGGGAAACAGATTCTTCCATTATACCGATTTAAACAACAAACTGCATTGTAATTTAAGTTTGTGCGCAATTTTGGAGATTGTGTATTACTTTTTGATGGATACCACAATAGAAGTCGCCAGTGCACATACCGGAAGGTCGACCCATACTTTGGTGGATTGGTATACGATGTGCAGAGAAGTCTGTTCAAGTGTCATATCCGTGCGAAGCAGAGGAAGACTACATGGTACTATTAACGACCCTGTTCAGATAGACGAGTCTCGGTTTGCTGGGCGTCGGAAATATAACAGAGGACGTCTGCTCAATGGAGATCAAGCAGCGGAAAGCGACGATTCAGACGCCGATGTTGAAAATAACCGAAACCACGGACGAAGAATCGATGGCCCATGGGTGTTTGGTTTGGCTACTAAGGCGGAGGTACGATATTTTGTCGTCCAACGAAGAGATCAAGCCACACTGCTCGCAATTATACAAAGGGAAGTGGAGATGGGCTCTGTTATACATTCGGATGAGTGGCCGGCTTACCGACAACTGCAGGCATTAGGATATCAACACAGCACCGTGAACCATCAACAAAATTACATCGATCCTGATTCCGGAGCTAACACTCAACTAGTTGAACGGAGATGGTTAGATGCGAAGGTTCATATCATGAAGAAAATGCGCAGCGTTCCCTTGAACCAACTGCAAGGGCATTTAGATTATATGGCGTATAAAATTTTACGCAAAACCAGCGAAGATAAATTTATTACCTTCCTTCAAGATTTACGAAACGTGTATGTGGATTAATTTTTATTGTATAAGTATATTATGTTGTATATACAGTGAGTTTATCTTAGACTGGAACATACGATTATGCATACAATGCTATTTCCCTATGTTCCATTTTAAAAAAAACGCATCAACCTGAAGGAGTAGTTCAAATGGGTAGTAGGCGCAATGTACTACTGTCACCTTTAAATCTACCGCCCTGCAATAAATTCAAAAATGCTGCCTAAAGAAATGAAAATTGCAATTATAAATTTATACAAAGGCCTAAACAGTACAAGACAAGTCCGCGATTTACTTGCAGTCCAGTATCCTGACGAACAAATACCATCCATTTCAACGATCCACAGAGTTATAGCAAAATTTGATAGGGATGGCTGTGTTGCAAATCTTCACACAAAAAAGGCAAAAATTAACCATGTCCTTAATGAAGAATTGGAATTAGAAATTTTGTGCTATGCTGAAGAAAACCCAACAGCATCACTAAGTTTAATGGCCAAGGAATTTGAAATTTCTAGAACTTCCGTGTTTAAAACGCTAAAGAAATTTAAATACAAGTCGTACAAATTTCAAAATCACCAACAACTGTTTGATGATGATAAAATAAAACGCACAGACTTTTGCGAAACAATATTTAATTTGTTAAACAATAATGAGGAAATATTGCACAAAATAATGTTTACAGATGAAGCATCTTTTTCTCTGAACGGTACAGTAAATTCTCAAAACTATCGGTAGGTACCTATCTCCATATTAAATCTTACTGATACCGTTTTCTTCATTAGATATTGGTCACAAACTAATAATCATGTACACAACATAACGCATACGCAATATAATATTAAAATTAACGTTTGGGCCGGGATAATAAACAATATTCTAATCGGACCGTTCTTCATCGATGGAACTCTAAATTCAACAAAGTTTCTCGAATTACTTAGATCGCGCATTATTCCACGGTTACAGGAGTTGAATATAAACAACCCATGGTTTCAAATGGACGGGGCTCCACCACATTCTACGAGACCAGTGACAAGTTTCCTCAATGAAACATTCCCGGGCCGTTGGATCGGTAGATTTGGTCCAATATCTTGGCACTTGGCCAGCACGATCTCCCGATCTGTCGCCAAATGACTTTTTCCTTTGGGGATATCTAAAATCGAAAATTTATAATCATGTTCCCATTCAGAATGTGCAAGAGTTACAAACCCGAATACTAACAGCATGTGATCAAATGAATCCTACGTTTTTACGAAATAGTATTCAGGAATTTCGCAATCGGTTAGGGTACTGCTTGGAATGTGAAGGAGGGCACTTTGAACATTTGTTATAACTTATAATTAAATTCATTTTATTTATTATTAAACAATTTTTCTTCGACTTTCGACCGTACACGTACATAACCTAAAAATAAAGGCTGGTTCAAATGTGACTCGCAAATTTCTAATACGTTTGTTTTAGTTGTGAACCGCGCATATCCTTCAGGTTGATGCGTTTTTTTTAAAATGGAACATAGGGAAATAACATTGCATGCAAAATCGTATGTTCCAATCTAAGATAAACGCACTGTATGTTTGTTTTGTAATAAGAGTAATAAAAGACATAATCCAGTATCATAATAACCAAGGACCGCTAACGGTAGACAACACCTTACAATGCACAGTAGACTGCTACTACTAAGTAGACCGCACGTAAACCGTGTATAGTAGACCGCTACTATAAGGTACACCGCATGTAACATAAGGTTAGACCGCACGTAACAATAGCACCAACTTTTTAATGAAGTCCAATCCGCAAGTGACTTTAAATATTCAAGAGGACATTAACTCAGTAATTAAGTGGTGTATCAAAAATAAACTGAAACTAAATATCGATAAGTCCTAACTTTTACTAGATCGAAAAATCCCTTACTTTTTGACTATAAGATGAATGGAAAGGTCTTACTACGAGTCACCTCCGTTAAGTACCTGGGCGTGTTTTTCAATAACAACCTTAACTTCAACTTACACGTTGAATACCTAACAAATGAGTGTTACAAACTTCTTGGTTTCGTTATCAGAAATACACTCAATTTCACGAATATACAGACAATTCTAACCTTATATAATGCGTTTATTAGATCCAAGCTTGAGTATGCTGCATGTATCTGGTCTCCTCAAACTCTCAAATACTCAGACATGATCGAAAAAGTGCAGAAAAAGTTCATCCGAGTAATGTTTTTTAGGTCAACCCAAAATTATCCACATTTGATCTCTCAGCTTAATTACTTAAATAGTACTTTCGGCTTAAATATAACGAGGTTAGAAACCCGACGGTACATTGCCTCCACAATTGTTGTCTTCAAAATTTAACACAATTTGTTAAACTCTTCCGAATTACTTCAAGAAATTAAGCTTAAGGTACCATTTGTTAAGCTAAGGCAAAATAATACTATTTTTGCAGTTAACAACACAACTTCCCCACTTCAACACAACTTCTCCACTTATTAAGATCTTGATCACTTTAAATAAGTCGTCCTCAGTTAATGATATCGACTTTTTTCACGATCCCCTAAATGCAATAATAAATCAAATTAGATCTTAAGTCCTAATGTTTGTTCAGAGCCTCAGTGCCATGTAATTGGAATTTTTATTCTGTATGGTGTGTGGTTAAACAAATAAATAAATAAATGTTGGTACCACTGCTTTTTGTAATACACAAAAACGACCTTCCCAATTTCCTGAAACCTAATAATAGGTAATATTTTTGTGTGAAAATGTGATCGTGAAGAAATTCTGTTGTACCTAAAGGTTTTTTGAAATAATTTGTTGTATTTGACATTTATTATGGATCGTATCCTAAAAGTTAATTTTCCATTATTTATTACATTAATTTATTTACTTGCCGAAGGTCGAGCAATATAAAATTAACTATAAAATTGCGGTGTCGAAAGAGTTTATGTAGGCACTTCTTATAAAAGAGCTACGTGCCCGAGAAATGAAAGTACTTGACAAAGCAATTACCGTCTTTACACAATGACAAATTGCTGGATATAGTGAAAAGGGTAAGTTTTATGTGCCATCCGCAATGCGTGTAGAGAAAAGTGTAATAAAATAAAAAGGCAATTTCATAAAAATTTCAATATCAGTAAGTAAACCCTTACGATTTTTTTTACGATTACGTAGGCTACATTGATTTATGTATACGTACTGATTTGTTGAATGAAGTCGTGTGTACCAAATCGCTTGATTAAACACGGTATCGATAATCCGTCTGTGCTTTGAACAAAAGTTTGAAATTCGCTTTATATGAAAATGTAAATGTTATATCTCGATTAAACAATTCAATGGAATTTTCCAGCGCGTTTTCAAAAGCTTTAAATAGACGTTTTGCATGAAACGTTCTGATGCAGCAATTTTTGTATTGAATTCACATTCGATGGCTTTATTTTGCGGTTTCTCGTCAGTTTGCGATTTTAGCGCACACAATAAAAGAAAGCAAAGCTCCTCTTCAATTGGATCATATCGGGGTTGACGCTAAATGGGTCCGTATTTAGGGCGAAAAGTGCGTGAAAATTGAACAAACAGCTGGCAGTAATAGAACAGTTTCTTTTCTTTTCTAGCATTACCTGCAGGATTTACGGTAGGTAAATAACTACCTACTTAGTTACACCTGTGGTAGTAACCATGTCATGTCACAGATAAATTGTTGGTATTTTCTAGAATAGGTAATACTCTATGATTGAAGAGGATCTTTAAAGAGCTTTTTTCAATAATATTTATTACACATGAGGAAGAACTTATCATTTCAAACTTTTAGGCCACTCATAAACGCAAAACAAGTATGTAATATTCTAAAAAAGACATTTTAATGACCTTTAAAATGAGGTGTCGCTCAACCTTTCTTCCCTATTTCAATTTTAAGGATCGCTTCTATCCCCATTAAAGCGTTGATCTAATTTATAATAATTTTTTTTTCCAATAGATCACCTAAATGTAATATAGGACATGTTAAAATTTACACTAAAATATAAAACATACAAGACGCTAGAACGAATTAAAATATTCTTCAAGGGAATAAAATTCCTTCTCCATCAGTAGATGTGATGTTAATGCGTGTTTAAAGCTTTTTAATGTTGTTAGAGATTTAAATGCTATTGGTAATTTATTGAACAGTTGTTTACCAAGTATATATAGCGATTTGGCTTTTATCTTACGTCTGGAGAACGATATGCAGAGGTCATTACAGTTCCTGGTTGCAGTGACCTGGAGGCTGAGTAGGCTGGAGCATAGGGGGCGGGAAATTTGGCCCAAACATTTTTGGGTTAAAGAAAAAAATTATACAGAGTGAGTTTGTTTTTCATTCTCACTATGGGGACCTCGTAAACCGCAAAAGATACAAAGTCGCTTAAATAGGAAAAGTTGTGCAGAATTTTATTTTTAATTAAAATTGAAAAATGTCATTATCGAGAACGGACTAGCGTTCACTTATTTTCAAAGGTATCACAAAATAATTTTAACATACGCTTACTATCGGAGTAAAATGTAGAGTCCGCTCACTTTGAAGGCTCAAATCTCAAAATCGCTGGAGCCGATATTAATGAAATTTTTGGAACGTATCAGTTGTTGTTAACATACGTAAATTGTAAATTTTTGCTGCCAGGACTTTTTACGTTATCGAATTTTCCTCACAAAAAAGTACTCTAAAATGCGTGATTTGTCGCGATGCTCAACTGTACAGGTCCATAAATAGTTTATTTTTCCACGAAAATTCATACATTTCGGGTATTACATAACCCAATTCTTGCTGTAGCTATTGTAGAAAAAATTATGGAAATATCTTGTTCCCTTTTTGCGTAATTAGCGGAAAAGCAAAAACATTGCAACGCAGCTATTATTGAAGGAAACGACTTCATTCTTTTTTTATAAGATGAATAAAATAGCAAACGCCATAAATGCGTACATATTGTCTGAAAACAACTTGTGGATGTTTGTTTTTGTGTAAATTAGCCAATACTCTACGTACGAAACAAGATGAATAATAACCTGCGGTTTTCATGTGTGATGTGCGGCAAACATAATAACAATTCCATGCATATATTACTTAACCATGTACTTAGCGTGTGTGCCGCTTTATACGAAACGTTGCTGCAAGGTACAACTTTGCGATTAAATGACCTTCCCCCCAACTCCGCTCGAGGTGTTGCGTTTATCTTTTTCGCTCAAAATATATTAATTCCTGCAGCCCTTCACATTTTTTTGTCATTGATTCTATTCCGTGATCATATCATTTGTAATTGTCCTTTATCGATATGAACAAAACTTTTTAAAGTGTATCTTATAATAAGCGAATAAACGCGTCTGTCATTTTATCGCTGTAACGTTTGCGTAATTATACAGAAATGCATAAAAATGTATCGACGTATAGTTAAAGGTGTATTCTATCACATACGTAAACATTATCCCATTTGAGTGAATACTTTTTTTGTAATTAAATCCTAAAGTTCTGAGTTCGTATACTTTCATTGAAAAAGCGCGCTTTCCCGTACATATTTCACTTATTCACTATCACATCTTCCCAAATTTAACAAGAAATATGACATTACGTACGGATACGTAGAAATAGTTGACGATTATATTACGCTTTATTTGATAAAAATCGGTTGGGTAGTTTTTTTTTATAACCGTTTAAAGCCAGCGGACTCTACATTTTACTCCGATTAGTAGTGATTTCTCATCTTTCTGATGGTGCTAAAATGAAATTTTTATGACTTGTAGGATTCGAGTAAATCACGGCAACTTTCTTATTTCTTACAAACGCGATGTTGGATTTTTACACTCGATAGAGAAAAAATTACAAAATCGGCGATACTGAATACTTAGTACTTCATTTGGAAATAAATCTTCAATTTTTGCATTGTTTTTCTTGTGGCAATTATATCTCGGAAAAATGGACACTGCCACGGAATTGAAAGTTTCCTGACGTAAGTAGGCATGATGATTTCGGGAAAAGAAATTTCTATGCATAGAAACTGCTATTTTCCGAAAAGCCGTTTTTATTGACTTCGCGTACAAGTTTAACTGAATTTTTCTCAGATGCAATTGCGTTTCATGTTCAACCGACGTGTCCGTCTCCTTTTTTCGTTTGATGGAGAACAAATTTACAAAAAACAGATTTATGACATAACGTAGGTAATGTTGATTTAGTTTTCCTTCCCCAATCCTGAAGCTTTCACGTCTTTTTGGGAAAATTGAAAAATCTTGGATTTCAGCGAATCGAAATTACACCGAAAACTGAAAACCGAAAGTAATCGACATATGAATGCAAATTGAAACCGAAGTAAACTTTCACGCTCAAATCAATTTGTATACCTCTGTATAATGATCTACATTAAGTTTTAATTTGCAATCCGTGAGGATCTAAAGGACGGGAAAGAAATCGCCGTTGGGGGGTTTGAATAAACTATAATAGTAGGTATCCAATTTAAATTTAGGTAAGTACGTTTAGGGGTGATTTCGTTTTGCTGACGACGAAACAGTTTATTTAGTATGTATTGAACGTTTACCTTTGCAAATCCTAGGCGTTTAAATAAATATTAATAATTAATATACCTTCTTTACGCTCAACTTTCTGCTAATACTTTGAAAGCAGCGGAACTCTCGCTTAACGCATAATATAATTTTGAATAAGTTATGAGCCAGACGATAATGTTGTAAGCCCAAATAAAAATCGACTTCTGTAACTGTATGGAAAGTAGGTAGGTTACGAATGACGCGTGGCCTATGTCGTAAGCTCTAATAACCACCCTTCCTGCTGCAACAAAGATGCATACTGACACCCTGAAAATGACTAAATTAAATCTAAACATTGTCAAAACTGTGGAAAAAAATAATCAAATTTGTGCCGTGTAGAAATTGGGACTGGTACCGACACAAAAGAAAGCGAGAGACCAATTTGGAGTCTGCGGGAGGAGCGCACTAGTCTAGTAGGTGCAATTAATAAAATATGAATAGTGGGGATGCGTCATCTCGGCCTCTCATGTGTCGGTACCGGTATGAGCCTATAATACTATCGAATTGGTATTTGATTATTTAGTATAAAGTTTTACAAGACATAATTTGCCGTAAAGTCAACGTCGAAGTATATATTTTAATTTAAAAAAGCAATCGAAAGACAGCGTTACTAAAAGAGACGTGATGAAAGCAGAATTTTTAAGTGTAAAATTAAAAGTTTTGACATCTATGCTTAAAGGTTTTTTTTGTGTTGTGCACCAACCACAAAAACAAACCTTTGGTGTTCGAAGTTTTAATTAATTTAACCTTAAGCATTTTTAGGAATTTTAGATTCTCCGTTAAAACACCCCCAATATTGTTGGCAATGATTTTCGTTGTATTAATACTGGCCGTTACAGAAACTTGCCTTCCGGTTCTCTTTACAAAGTAACTGGCACGTTTAATTAGAAATTTTTTCTGTACCAGAGAGAAGAAGCCAAGGGGCCCGTAATTTATGATAGTACGCCAAATTAAGTCCCGCGGGATTGAGATAACTCAATATTCCTCGATAACAAAAAAATCTAATTAGACCTGCCAGTGCATTTTTTCCTAAATTTCGTACTCACCACTTAACGTTTCCCAATAGTAAAGCAATTAGAAGATTCTCGTTCGAGCAATTGAAATGAAATTCGATTATTTGGTTAATTTAATTCGCGTATAATTAACGGCAACCGCAACTTTGTGCCTCATATATCAGCATTCCGTGTTGAAAGGCCAAATGCGCCACGAATAGCAGGACGCTTTACGAAAACATGAACTCGCCATTACAAAATAGGGCGAAAAGAAGTTCGACATTGTGCATAAGTGATAATTTTTTGTTTAGGTACTTTATGTTATCCCCAAAACGGTCGTATATATCAAACAAGTCACCAAACATGAAAAACAGGGCTGAACGTAAGCAGCTTCAATTTTTAACGTATTAAACGATCTTTGCAAATTAAGGGGTGTTACGAAATACTATGTGATCAAACATGAGTTGCTGTCGAGTCACCTTTGGGATTTTTACATGGGAAATAGGGTGCTAACGGACGGTAGTTAAAATGGGTTAGAATTGTGTAAAACTCTTCAAAGTCCGGCTTGTGTCAATATGCGTTTTAAATAAAATTTTGTTTACTTTATGTTGGCTTTCCAGACTCCTCCAAATGTTAAGGATATAAGAGAGATAAATTTTAAGCAATAAAGCAAGGCATCACGAGTCAGTGAGGACACCAATCAGAACTACATAATCCACGCCAACTACGACGAATAGGAATGAAGGGGTAATCCTAACACTCCTTGTGCGGACAATACGCGCTCGGACAATTCGCACCCGGACATTTCGCTCCCAGGATATTTCGCACCTGCATAATTCGCACTCGGACATTTCGCTCCCGGATAATTCGGACCCGGACAATTCGCACTCGAAAAATTCGCTCCCGAATAATTCACACCCGGATAATTCTGTAAATGTTTGGTTTATTAAAATTAAATATTTTTAAGAGGCTACTAGACGATTGCCTTTACAGAATGTATGTAGTAGTGCACGTCTTGGGAAACATCTACTTCATGGAAAAATATTTCAAAGAATAGTTATTTGGTCTTTCATTTTCAACAAATCGCGATTCTTTAAGTATTTCCATTTCTTAAATATAATCACGCTGGTTTTTTTTGAAGTTGTATGAAGAGTCTGATATAGTTAAATCCTGTAATTTAAGAACACATAATTTTTATCTACTGCGCTTTCGTTTTGAGAAAATAAGAATAGGTAACTGAAACGTCTTTTGTGGAGTAATTAAATACCAAATAGTTATACTTAGTTATAGTATATCTACAATATTATGTCGCTATATTCGCTACTTTTGAGACGCTCTTAATATTAAAAAACAGAATCAACATATAATACCGTACACAAACAAAGTGATAAGTCTAAAGTTAATAGTTATTTACATATGAGTATGGTAAATCAAGGTTTACGTTAGCGAGTGAGATGTTTACTGCCGAAGCGTAGCTGAGGCAGGAATTTCGAAACGAGTAACGTAAACTGATTTGACATACAAATAATGTAATAGTATATTATATACCGCGGGATAGTACTTTTAATCCCGAAGGTAAAGTTTATGGCCCGACCGAAGGGAGGGCCATAATTTACCTGAGGGATTAAGACCACTACTTCAGTCGCAAGGTATATACGATATTTTTCGTACTTCCGAAACTGAAACACTTAATATGTATGGAGTTAGAGAACGCGTTCTTTCAAAAAATCGCTGCTCAACAAGTTACCATAGGAACTGTCATTGCTAGTGTCATAATTTTGGTGGTGGGTGACAAAGGTGTATTTGATATTGATAAAAAGCAGCCAAAGTAGGTAAAGAATTGATACCACCGAAATCCAAAAAAACTATATGAGCAGCAGTACGATGCGTTTAAGAAGTAGTGCCGCATACAAAATGTGGAACAACCTACTGAAATTGCTTTGTTAGTAAATTCATCCTTCCGGGATTTTCGTAAAATTTAATCCCGGCGGGACAAAAAGTGACACTTCAGTACTTGTCATAATGGAGTGAAGTTGTCACTTTAGTCTCGGAAGTACGAAATAGTATATTGAAAGACAAGTGTTACAATGCGACCTATTGTAATACGACTATCTTGTGGCACGAGTGGCGACGCGAAGGGTAGCCACGAGTGTCCGCAAGATAGGAGTATTACAATAAAGCATTGTAACACGCGTTTTTCATACTATTTTTTCTATTTCGGTGCTTTAATTTAATTAAAAAAATCATTATCAGAAACTATAGGGAACATTAGAACTAACATGTTTTATGTTGGGAACACTTTTTATGCCGTTAAGTTTTAGGTTGGCAGCGTAGTAATACTGACATTTTGAAGTTCAAACAATGAAGTACCCAACGAAGTACCTACTTGTACTAACTAGTAACTGCTAACTTAAGAGATGAGTTACCAAAAAAAAACGACTATAATCACTGTCTTTGTACAACTGTTTTCGGCCGAAAACAATTGTACAAAATCATCATTGTGACACCGAAATAGAAAAAACATTTTATTTCATACTGCTCTATTTCTATTAAAATACCATTTTGATTAGAATGTTGTAGGTACACATTAAAATAAAAGCAAAAGTCGATCACTTGATTTGTTTGATGACAGTAGTTTGACAAATATCAATGCATACGTTTAGATGGATGTCAGTTACGGTTGCTAGGCAAAATTTCCAGTCTGGTAAAAATTTTCAGTCTGGTAAAATACGATTTACCAGACTCAAATCAGTCTGGGAAAGCGGCGATTACTAGATAGTATGAAATAAAAATATTTACATTATAAGATCAAGATGAAAATAGAAAAAGGAAGTAGGTAATTTTAACGCTCCCTTACATAAAGATTTCTTAATGAAAAAACATAAACATTGTTCTTTATTTCTTTAGTTGAAAAGGGTGACAAAGGAAATGAATTAAATTTATTTTAGACAAAACGAGTATGTATAAATGACAATAAAACAATGTATTTCATAGATGGCACTAAATTTGGATAAGTAATTAGGATAATATTATAATTAAAGGTAAATTTGAAAAGACCCCGATAACACAAATTGCACTTCATAAAGAAACAATAAGAGAAATATCGTAATCACATCCTTTCTATTATTTCTGGAAGATGAATAGGGTTTATTACAAGGTAAAAGTAATTAGGTCTGAAAAATCAGGTTTAAGTACGTATGACCACAACTAATTAGAACTTTAACGCCTGTATAGTATCTTCATTCTTGAACGTTTGACAGAGTGGTATTTTAAAATTTATCTGAGCACGGGTTTTGATTTTGTGTATACTTTTTTTTTAATTTAAAAAAATTTTATTTCTGGTGGTAGTGTTGTGGTGGGGTTCAGAAAAGGTAAGTTTCCAGTTTTTTTAAATCCAGTTTTACGTTTCTTTGACCACATATGGCTATATGTTGATTATTGGTGACTGAGTAAAATTACACTAACTGCTTATTTTTTTGCGTTATCTTTGCTACAACTGTGGTAGTGAATGAACTTAAAAGTTTCTTTTTGATTTTCTTACTGTTATTTATTTTATAGTTTGAAGAGATACATGGAAAAATTCTGGCATTTTTTAAGAGATTGTTAATAATCAAAACAGTAAGGGTTTTGAAAATCTTGAAACGTTTTAGGAACAGGTCGTTATTGATGATTTTTTCTTTTAAATGTTTGTAATTATTAAGTACCTATATCAGAGATGGGCGACCTTACCAACGATGCATCATTTAAGATTTTAAGGGTTGCACTGTCAGCGATGCGAGACAAAGACATTAGTGAGCAAGTTTTATTTTAGACACTGTTTCCTTCCATGATCAATTTGACGTGCCCAAGCGTTTTTTGAAAATTATTTTAATTTACAGAAATAACAATGTATCGTTTCTAATGCACCACCGTATATTATTTAGCTTCGGAGAAATAACACCAAAATCTCCCCATAAAAATTGTTATAATAATAAATGGGTAGATTTTGGTGCTATTTCTCCGAAGCTTCTTAAGCACCCCATTGAGAGTCATGGATCTTCACAATTTCAGTATATTATTTAAATAATAGCCATATAATTTATAGCAAGATCAATTTTTTTCACGATATTTATCAACATTTTTTGCTTTTTTTGTTACTTTACAGTTCATATCTCTTTAATTTTACGGACACTCTCAAGAATCTATTTGTTTTACGTTCAAATATGATTATAATTTACTTGAGATTCTTTTAAGACAATACATACGTATTTCGTTATGTGTCCTTTAAATGGACGACATCGAAGGTTAGAGAACTAGGAAACTTAACTTGCAGCTATTAACAAATAATAATTGTTGAAATTTTATTTAGACTTTTATATTCCTATTGCAATATTATTTGTACGGGCTAAAAGGTTTCCAAATGAAAAAATCCTTGATTGTGAATTGGTACAATAAAACTGGGTAAATAGGTTTAAGAAATGTCAGGTGACAGTTTTGCTGATAGACCGATACCAGCGTTTAGCAGCATCCGTCTACTTGTGAACATGAGTGCATGGACAATTTACATCACAGATGAGTGTCTTTTTACCTTTTTTTTTGTTTTTTTTTAAATAAATTTTCATTCATGGTACCTACCTTTAGCAAGTGCTCTCATGTTTAATACGGAGATTACAATAAAATAAGTACTAAATTGCAGATTTTGAGTGATATGGATGCTATTAAAGTGACCTAAAATCTCTACTGCTTTGATATGGTCCATTCCATTTAAAAAGGTACATAGGATTGTACGTATGAATTCTTGCCTCATAAATACTATTAAAAAAATTATTCCTCTACAAATTGTATGGCTATTGTTTAACCAACATAAATATTTAAGTGCCACATTAAAATGCCGAAATCAAGGAAAATATCATCAAAAATGGACTTGTCCCTAAGGCTAAATGTTGAAATTTGATTTATTACAAAAAGTTGATAATGGATATGAGATTTAGGCGGTGCAAACTATACGGGGCGCGTAACAATGGAGTTCGGTACAACGAAAAGGGAAAAGAGATACATAATCTATGAAGGATACATGTACCTCTTTGCTAAGAACCTTAAACTCCAAAACTGCTCATTATGACTGTGTCGAGCGAGAAGAGCAAAGAAGGATCCATTGGCTCTTAGTTTAACATGCAATGCCAGGATCTGGGTCAACGATGACAAGGTAAGATTAGCTAAACCGAGCACTGATTTTGGAAGTGCAGATGGTTTCCAGTTCCAAAGCCCTTAATTGGGTATTTTATTAGTTAGGATATCGTCTTTTGACCTTTTGACTTTTTTATACGTAAGTTTCATCGTTGCTTATACCGTCGTCTAATGTCAGTTTTTAGGTTCGGCCCTCCCTTGCAAAAAATGTAGTTTATCAACCTCTTCAAATTTCAATTTTACTCTGCAACCAACCACGGATATGGTTGTTGGCTTTTCCAGTTTTACTGCCCTTTTGGATTTTTAATTGTTTTCCATCTATTGTAAGTTTTATAGCTATGGTCTCTCCTCAATTATCTCTACCATCTTGTAGATCAGATCACCTGAAGATGACCGTTGGTCGAAACATGTAGTGTATTACTTCGTTTTATTAAATTATATGGGAACGGTTTAGAGAACTTTTATTCAATATTAATAAATTATCCCATTTAGAGTTTGAACACAAAATGGATGTCACGATTCCAAATTATACCTTAATATTGAAAAATTTTAAATGTAGGTATACGTCTATTACATGCACAAAGTAATAAAACGTGATATTGGTGAGTAATATTGGAGATTTCAAGCTCTGAGTTAATTTAATACTTCACAGCCGACTTTCTATGTTAAAAGTCAACGGTACACAAAATACCCTCTCGGGGAGCGAACAAATCACAAAGTAAATAATAAGTTTTTATACTGGTAGCGCTATCTAACGGTAAAATTATAGCACCTCCGAAACCCATATCGAAATTATTTTCTTCAATTATCGATCTCATAAGTAATCTAACTCAAAATAGACTAGTGCCTGCACATCTACACTATAGCAGAAAGCTTTTTGTGAAAATTTGAATTCTCTAGCTATTGTAGTTGCGGAGAACTCACGCGGACAGCCGGCCTGCCAGCAATAACGAATATAATAGCGTATTTTTTTCAAAAATGCGCTCAAAATCATCCGACCAAACCTCATTTGTTTAGTGGAACACCCTGTATATCTTAATTTGTATTGTCTTGTATGTTCTATATTGATAGTAAGTAGAATAGTACGCAATTTAAGTTATAAAAATCACAAATTGCAAGATTAACATGAATTAAATTAAATATAATTTAACAATATAAATAAAAATCTGTATAAATATAACAACAAAAATTACGAAAAATATTTTTTATTTAATCCAGGAGTCATCTAAGCAATAAAATGTATATTCAAGTCAGAATTTAAAACGATAGCATATTAAATATTCTTTTCAAAAATATCTAAAAATCGGGATAAGTTCCAAACTGCATGTTTTGCTGATAAAAGTTTTATGGCACAAACTGGCCTAAACGTTGTACTAACTGATCCGGCCTAGTTTCAAAATTTGACCAAAAAGTGGGTATTTTCTGGTTGATAGAACCTCTAAAAATGCAAGTTTTTACACAGTTCGTTGTTTGGACAAACTTTTTACTATACATGCCGACACAAAGATTGCATTGACCAATACACACTTAGCTTCAACATCGTAACAACAAAAGTGCGTAGCAGAACATCTAAAAATTGGGATAACTTGCCACAGTATACAGGGTGAATCAACTGTACGCGGTATCAGCCAATGAAGTTCTTTCGAGATGCGTTTTATTGGACGATTACGTGCCACATTTTGATTGTAAAAGATAAATTTAGAAACGCTTTAACCAAATTTACACTTTTCCAGTTATCTTCCATCTTTTCCTAAAGAAAGAATGTTAAATTTGGTAATAAAATTTACAATCTTGCATAGTGCCCGCATGTTACACTAATCAGGGCACACGCAAGCTGTATGCCCCAAAATGTTGCGATTAATTTCTCCAATAAAGTTATTTTTAGAGAAGCTGTTTACTTTAATTAAGCTCGTAGCTTGTTTATACAAAAGAATTAATCCCGTACCGTTGACAACTTCCCTAATTTTAAATACAATCTTCCCGATTCCCTAATTCACCTGTTGATATTTATAGCGCACACGTTTAAATTATACGGACGCTTTTAATTAGTGCAAATTGTGTAATCGATACAAAATCGCTCGTGATAAATTACGGGGACGACTAACAAATAAACGTGACACGTTCTGTTCATCATTCAGGCAACAAAATAAAGCTTTGTACCCCATCCTGCAGATTGCTCACGTTTTCAATAAATTTTTTTTGCCGCGGTATCCGATGAAGATTTATTTTGTTATCAAAATGGAATCGAGTTATACAATTACAATTTATTGGGTTATTGATTATCATAATAGGGGAAGAGGGAGATAATCTGGCACGTTAAAGCTTACCAACCAATAAAATTGTTTGGACACGGTATCAGTAAAACGCGTACGTTTAATCAATTAACTTACAACCTTTTAGGCTTATATGTGCTGTTATTTTGTAAGTGGGGTGTCAGTTAATTGATTACTATAAGCTTATCAGAGTGACAAACATTTTCCTGCATGAGTGTAAACAGTTGCAATATTGCAACTATTTTGCGATAAACGTATTTAATTACTTTAATTAATTATATTCCATTAGGCACCACAGTTTGTCATTGTAACCGCAATCATGTCATTATCATTATTATAAAGATACTACGAATACGATAGTTACGGCGTTTATGTACACCAATTGATTGCCGAAAAGAAGTTTGTAGTTTGGGGTAAACATAAACCCTTTCCTTTCAGCTTTATCGACTAATAACACCAAAGTAAGGTATATGGATTGGTAAAGGGACTAATTTTCTATTCAGTGAATACTGGAAGACTTGTGGGTGCTGCAGTAAAATAATCAGAAACAAACCCTAAAAACAAACAACTTTAAAACAACTTTTAATTAAGGTTTTCGTATGGCAAATAAATACTTGAATGAAAAGATTGTTGGTATATAAAAGATAATTAAATCAGAGCTCTTATTTAATTTACAAGAATAGTCTCTAATTGACTTGGTTACATTTTTATTTAATATACATATCAACATATAGTTATAAGGCAAGTCCCTCTGTCATTCGATTCCACTATTGTTTTCCTTTTCTTGAGCTAGCAATAATAATTAATATATAGGATGAAGGAATTCTGTGCGAGGGCATTTAAGAGGGCTCAAAAAGAGTTTGAATGGCACTACTCTTTATACACTGTGATGGTAGGTAAACTACCCTGTATGTAAACGGAGAAACACGTGGCAACATTAGTTTTTTTTATGGGCCCCGTTTTGGATTTTGACATTTTGAGATTAGGTTTTTTTTTCTCTTTACAACGATATATCACACATGGTGGTTCAGTATCACATTTTTTCTAAAAATACAATTTTCATTTTCTGCGAAGAGTGCTATGCAAAAACAAACCGTTGTTTTGTTGTGAACAAAATGCAGTGTCATTTACGTTTGTGCTACTTTTATCGCTAAAATATTATTTATTCTTATGTATTTTGTTCTAATTTGAATCATAATTTTCTTTTAAAACGAAGGTTCAATTCTGTTCATATGAAAATCGAATTTTCTCAACACATCTAGTTCCCTGATGCCAATGCTGCAACCGTACATATGCATCAAACTGTCAAACTTTTGTTCACAATAAAAGAACGTTTTGTTTTTCCAAAGCACTCTTCCCAAAAAATTAAAAATTGTATTTTAGGAAAAATGTGATACTGAACCACCATGTGTGATATATCGTCGTAAAGAGAAAAAAAGACGTAAACTTAAAATCTCAAAATTAAAAATGGTGCCCATAAGAAAAACTAAAGTTGACACGTGTTTCTCTGTAACCTTAAAAGTTATTTAAAACGAGATGTCACATTCGAAATCTCAATTGAAAAGTGTTCGAATAATGTGTTAATTAAAAATGTCTAGTACGACTAGTTTGTCATGAAAAAATTAAAAACGAAAATCAGAAAGTTTCTTTTTTTTGCGATATTTTCAGAACTATTGATGATATTTTAAATTTCTTTTCAGATGGTTATTCAGCAGGGAAATTCGCAACTTTGCCCCCATTTAACCAACTTTCTATCTCTTAAGGTAAGCGAGATCTCCATAGTGGCACTCGAAAAATGGACACCGTGTATAAGAATCTTAGTAAGTAGGTTAGCATGTAAGCAAAATATTATAATGTAACCCCAAACTAGTGGCTTTGTACAAAAAATTTCCCGAAGGACTTTTGGTGTCGAAACCAACCGCTTTACCCTAAACGGTACACTATTGGATAATGGATGGGTAGTTCCATACAACCCCTACCTTATCCAAAAATATAACCCGATACAGGCGCAAAGCAGTATTTATACTGTGAAATCCCTTATCATTATGTCTGAAAACCGATGTTAGGAAAAAACACCCTGGAAAAGTAACCCCGGAATAAAAACCCGTATAAAAAAATGCCAGGAACTTAAACCCGATCAAAATTCAAATACAAAATAATTTTTTATGCAACTGCAAATTTTATTATTTTCAATATTCATTAAATCTTTTCTTCCCTTAATCCTGATATAAGCATTCACATTCCCAACGAGTTTAAATGGGTAATTCGGGACCGTGCGGTGCAGAGATGCCGATTTGTTGTTGTCATATTAAAAATAGTTCATTCTTTAATAATACCTCACCAAATCCCCGGAAGACGCAGGCTATCATAAATTATTTTTCAGTATGTGGATTTACTTAAGTTATTTAATGATTTTTGATACAATAAGTTGCTTTCACATAACCAACAAAAGAATAACGTTTTTTTCAACGCAAACTAGTGAAATTATTAATTTAATTTTAACACAATTATTTTCCTTAACTGGGATTTTTCTCTTCAATTTGATTACTTATGTAATGTAATCAATTTTTTATTCTGCTATATCGAAGAAAGTGTACCTCCTCTTCAAGAATATGTAATGAAAACTAGTGGTTGCCATTAAAAAAAATAATAAACCCCCCTTCACAACGCAGAAGTACGCCACTGACCACAAATTTGAAGTGCGTAGATTGGTAGCAAATTTTTATAATTTAGGATAAAAAAAAAACGTTGTTTTGAAGATATAATATTCAGTGTTCCAAACAAAATGTTTACCCTGTGTTACCCTTTTCCATGAAATCTTTGGATGTTTTAAATTATCTGGGCCAAAACAACTAATTAGTTTATTATTCAAATACTGTTGTAGCTAGAAGAATTTTCCTAAAAATCCCTGTATCTGTCGCAAGTGGCGAGAGAAGTTTTTTTAAAGTTAAATGATAATTTTTCATTAATTTAAGTAAACCAAAATTTAGATATCTGGTATTCATTTCTATTGAATCATCACGAGCTGCCTCTCTAGACAACACGTCCCTTATTGGCGTATAATTAATATAATAAATATAATTAAACTTAAATAAATGAATATTTTAAATAAATTTATTTATTTTTTATAGTGCCGGGCGATACTCATCTCGTCCTTGGACAATGAGGAACCAGATTTACGGGCAGACTATTCTTGACCTACACCAACGGGTAAAATGGAATTCTATCGGCGCTTCGGGAGTGATTTAATTTTAACAAGCCTCACCACCTCCCAACCTCAATTAAAAACCAGCACACACAGATTTTAAAGAATCAATAAAAAATGTTGTAAGCGAAACTGCTTGGAATGCTTGGATGTCTTTGTAGAAGTGTATAAAGTGCTCAAGGTTTTAAGTAATGGTAAAGGTAATGTTTTCCTCTTCCTTTTCTTTTTTTTCATTTTTATGACACGCCCTAATACAATATTACGAGTAGGAAACAATAAAAGGTAATGAATAAGTTATAATAACCACCAGGTGACTGGCTGCACGACCAGTGCCGTCCTTAGAGGGTGGAGCGAGTGGAGCGGCCGCTCCAGGCCTCGCGCTGAAAAAGGTCTCGCACTATGAGGCCTTACTCTCGTTAAAAAATAAATATAAGTTTTGGTTGAATGAATATAATTAATAATATTTTAATATATAAATATACAGGGTGCCCATTATGTATGGGATATAGTATATATCTCGGTAAAGCTTTTTCTATATGAAAGTTGTTTAACATTTTATTCCCATAATAAGGTAGCATTACATTGTTTTTATTTCAGAAAACAAATGAGTAACGAAAAATAATTGATTTTTTTAAAGTAGCAATGCACACTTTCATTAGGTTTGTTTGATAGAGATTTTTTCTCTTTTCAATGACATAACACAGCACTTGTGTAGAAGAAATAAGAAATTAATTTTTATTTTTTGTGATAAGTTATGCTTTGCAGTTAATCATGAATATTTTGAACATTCATTACGATGAAACCCATTTTAATGCTAATTTCGTTTTGTCTTCAAGGTTTAATAAGAAACGTACACGGCCATTTGTTTTATTTTGATGTATGATATCTGGATTAATGTTATTCGTCTAATTATATGATACATTTTTTTGAAAAATTTTTTTGAATAAAGGTGTTATGTTATATCATCGAAAAGGGAAAAAATCTCTATCAAATGAGCCTAATGAAAAGGTGCATTGCCATTTAAAAAAATTCAATTGTTTTTCGTTACTCATTTATTCTGAAATAAAAACAACTGAATGCTGGCTTATTATGGGAATTATTTTATATACACCATGTATAATATAATATATAAAATGGCTGTCTGACTACCCGCGCAATACGTTCAACCATGGAATAATTAAATCCTTCACTCAACGGTTGTACTATTATTGATTGATTAAAAAACCTAGGAACGAAATTTTCATTCGCACGAGATATTAATTAGTCGCGAGCGAAGCCTCGCGCTCGCCGGTGAGTGAGTCATCTTGCATGATCTCCTCCTCTCCCTTTCGCCGCGTAACAGTCATTCAAAGTGCTTAAATTGACAACTTTGCATGTCTAATTTTGCAAACATTTCCGGTGGAGGACCCCCCTCCTCCGGGTGTATTGCATACCCCCTCCCTCCGGCAATCATTGGCCCCGAAAAAATATTTCGCTCCAGGCCTCGCATTTGCTAAGGACGGCTCTGAGCACGACAACCAAAAAAAAGGACGAAGGATGAATAAAAAATACTTCAAGTTGCGATTATAAAAGGAAATTTCAAGTTAAAAATAGAGGTAGAGGTACCTTTAAATTTCAAATTTACCCGTTGATTAAATTTTGAACCAAACAAACGATTCATTGTCGTATTTCGTTTCTGGTGTAGTAAGAAACAGGTTCGAGGTATCCTGAAAAAAGCAGCAAACAAAAGAGACGCAAGGTTTACAGAAAATGAAAATGAAGTAAAAGTGTAAATCGTGGTCAAGCTTTATTTATATAAAGACATCTTTCCTGAATCAGGATTCGTCTTTATGCTCCAAATTGTTAAAGTAATGGTTTTAAAGTACAAATGATAAATAATCACGAAAGCATCTCATTCGCGACTCTATAAAATAACACGTAGTTGTTTAAATTTTCGCTTCAGAATCGCTGCTTGAATTTTTGTGCACCCTTTTAACCCGTCAAATTTCGGAACGTTTTTCAAGTGAAAATATTAATTTAATATTAATATAAAGTGCCTTCCAAGATGTTTGTACGAAATTATTTTTGTGCAGTCTTTATTAACAAATGTTTACTTTGGGTTTCCAATTAAAGTTTAACGTGATAAAAAACTGTCAATTTCAATTTAGAATCGCAAAACGAACATGTATTTTTCGTTTCCACCCCTTAGCATTTCCTGGAGGAGGGGCAGGAAGTGCTGTCTTTCCAGCCCCTAAATAAGAAGAACATACGTGAGATATTTATTGTATAGAAATGTATTTTTTCCTGGCTACCGCTTACAATTTGCTGGAGAGACAGAAAGCACCGTCTTTTCAGCCGCTACATAAGACTTAAGAGGAAAATGGGCCATACATGGAACTTATTATACCTTCACATATACCACTGTATAGTAGTACTAGTTAATAAGAAAATAGTGCCTGTATGTAATATTAGAATTTAAGCAGTAGTACTGTAGAGGTAGGCAATAAACTCGAGTGGTTAGAGAAAGCGTTTTTCCTTCGGACTTCAGGCGAGTGCGAACACAAGCATGATACCTATCCATTCCATAAATGGCTGGTGTCTACTCCGGGAGTGCAGGGAGCGCTCTCTTCCTAGCACTTGCATAAAAAGCCTCTCAAAATATATGGAAATTTTTACTTTCAGGGACGCATTTATAAAACCGTCTGAATATGATAACAAGAAGAAGAAGTTTGCAAGAAAAATTTAACAAATAGAACCACGAACCTCACAGTTCTTTCAACAATTTTACCCACCGTTACAATTTGAAAGTAAATCCCCAAAATTTCTAGTTGTAGGTAAGTAAGACACAATCTTCCGCATCTGAAAAATGTACGAAGGAGAAATCGAATGAATTCCATAATAGTCCAGTCAAATTAGCTCTAAAAGTAGTATAAACTGGATGTTGCCATTTCACTGAACGAAACCCAGCGTATTCTATGTAAAAAAATCCGCTGAATCGGAAAATCATAGTCCCCCCGACCGGAAACGCCCGGAACATATTGTTATAAACAAAAAAAGAAGAAAAAATGGGAAAATGTCGTGTTTTTCACATTTGACTGCCAATATCTCGTTAACTATTGCTCTGAGGGAAAAAATGAATAGAAATGAACTTATTGAGAATAAAATTTTCTATATGATACAGTTGGTCCGGAACGCTGATTTTCAACTGTTATTGTTTTTTAGGGAAAAATGTAAAAACAGTAATCTCTAAAATTAACACTTTGTTATTGTTAAGTAAAATTCGTTCGATCTTTTTGAAAATCCATATTTACTAACTACTTTTGATAACAAAACAATATGGCAAACCAGATCACCGTAGGTTTCATACTCATTGATTAATTAGATAAACATATAGAAAAAGAGATGCTTTGTCTTTCAAACTGGGGGAGTACAAGAGTGTTCTCAATTTTTTTATACACATTATAACCATAAAACAATCTTTTCCAATAATTGTCCCTATGATTCCTGCAAATCGACGGACTGTGCAATTTTTTTTTCAAAATCCGAAGAATTTTCTTAGTTAACAAATGTAATAACTCCCGAAATATAACAAACAAAATATAACTCTATAATAGGCGAAAGTAACGCTCTCGAAAAGCTGTACATTAAAAAAAAAAATATGTCCAAATCCGATTAATAGTTCACGAGAAATCAGCTTTTGACTTTGAAGCCAGTTTTCGAAACTACGAAAAATGATTTTGCAAATCGGGTCGCACCGATCGATTCTTTAGAGCGTGAACTTTTTTCATGCTTGTATTTCACCAAAATGAATGATTTTTATTAATCCGAGTGCCAAGGGCCGATTATAGTTACTTTTCTTGTTAAATTTCGGAAGCTATTCGATTTGTTAGTTAAGTAAAAAAATTCCACAGTCCGTTGATTTGCAGAAATGACCGGGACAATTATTGGAAAAGATTGTTTTACGGTTCCACTATGTATAAAAAAATTGAGAACACTCTTGTACTCCCCCAGTTTGAAAGACAAAGCATCTCTTTTTCTACTTGTTTATTTAATTAATCAATGAGTATGAAACCTACGGTGATCTGGTTTGTCATATTGTTTTGTTATCAAAAGTAGTTACTAAATACGGATTTTCAAAAAGATCGAATGAATTTTACTTAGTAATAACAAAGTGTTAATTTTCGAGATTACTTTTTTACATTTTTCCATAAATAACAATAACAGTTGAAAATGAGCGTTCCGGACCAACTGTATCTTATAGAAATTTTTTTTCTAAACAAGTTCATTTCTATTCATTTTTTCCCTCCGAGCAATAGTTAACGAGATATTCGAAGTCAAATGTGAAAAAACACGACATTTTCCCATTTTTTCTTCGTTTTTTGTTTATAACAATATGTTCCGGGCGTTTCCGGCCAGGGGGACTATGATTTTCGGAATCAGCGGATTTTTTTACATAGGATACGCTTGGTGTCGTTGAGTGAAGTGACAACATCCAGCCCAAACCGTAATTTGACTGGACTATAACAACTAACAACAACAAATATACACGGGAAAAAAATTAAGAAGTAAAATACAGAAATGGAGAAAGGGTTCAACGTCTTCAGCTGCTTTTTGTTGAGAACAAGTCGAGTCAAGAATCCCATAAGAATCAATTATCAAAGATCAACTATAACAGAAATCGATTATTTAATGTTGATCACTTTAAAAGCGTGATTTTAAACGTTGAAGTTTTCATTAAATTACAAGAGTAACTAACTGAAAATGTAATCCCTCTAGAGCAAATGAACGACGTCTGTCCCCAAAAATAGCCGTTTTGATCCCGTGCAAAAAATAAATTAATTACCTTGCTTCGAACTGTCGTGCTCATGGATGCTAAAACGGTTCCTTCCTTCCATTGCCTAATTTCCGAGTGTATCCCGGAATCTTTGGAACTAACTACCTATTTAGTAATTATTTCATTATATTTACGCCTACGAACTTCAATCAACGCCGAGATTCGTGCCATGCATGACAAGCCACTGCTCCAGACAATTAGAAAAGCCCTTAGAGCAAATAATAAAATAGGTTGGTAATGAATAATTTTCAACTTTCCATTAATTACATTTGCTGGATACAATTTGCGAATATTTTCCTTCTCATGTAGCAATAAATGACGGATTGTGATTCATTTGCCAATATAAGACATTTTTGTGGATGTTGCTTTGATAAACATGATACAATACGTGAATATCATGTCGTAGTCGTTTACAAAGCCACTAATTAAGTGTGCCGCATTAACAAGGGGTGAGAAATCGTTACCGAATGTAAAATACACAAATTACGTAGACGCATTCTTTACTGACATTTCGCTCGTAGCATACTAAGTTTGCTATCTTTCGTAGGAAACGTCCTCTCCTTCATTTCTATAATGTACTAAGGGTGCAGTTGTGCTTAGGCTATGGTTGGAATTTACAAACGCCTTGCGGAGTTATAAAAAATTCAATTCCAAATTTCGCTTAATCTGTTACTTATTATGCCTTTTATACGAACTTGAGATTTGTGTCTGATTACTTCGAGAGTTGTTTCGTTGCATAATTGAGCATTTGACTAGAGGTCCGCGAAGTTAGCCCCTCAAATTCCGAATTTATATTCAATTTGTCGCTTACGACAATTAGTAAGTATTTGTAAACTAAGAATCAAAGTGAATTTGTGAATTTATATAAAAAAATACAATTTTGCGACTAAATTCTAGGCAGCCCCATTATCATCCATTATCAAAATTTTAGTACCGTCATTAATTAGTAAGTCATTTGTAAGAATTTGTAATCAAGTTGTAAGTCAGTTTACTAGAACTTAAAGTCCAAAATACGCTCTGGGGGCTAACTTCACGAATGTCGCAGAACGTAGAGGAACGGTTGAAATTGTTTGCATCTTTAAGTAGTAATTAGTAAGTCGTACGTATTAATTTGAAAACACTATCTCACTTTTTGTAACCCAATCACAATGGCGCAAACTTAAATTTAAGTATGTCCATAAATATACTACATGCTCACAGATTTAAAATTAAGCTTTAATTTGATGTTTACGAATTACTCGAAGTAATATGTTATTAGAGGAAAGTATTAATGAAGTAAACATATGACTTTGCAAGTGAATTTACCAATTCAGGGGCACTCTATCTACATTGGAATATAAACATTTTGGGTGCATTAATAAAATTAGTGTGAAAGAAATGGTTAAATTTGTTTGTATTTCTAAATAGGAATTAGTAAGTCGTATCGTACTTAGTAATTTGTAAGTTACTTTATTACTATTTAGAGTCCATAATGCGTTCTGGTGGGGCTAACTTCCCGAATGTCTCAAAGCAGGGAAATGGTTAAACCAAACCTATATGTATTTCTAAGTAATGCTTAGTAAATCGACTTTACTAGTTTGTATTACAGAGCTGGGCAGAATACTTTCAAAAAGTATTTGAATACTAAATAGTAAATACTTTACACAAATCAAAGGTATTTGAATACTAAATACTTTTACGTCCAGTACAAGCGAATACTAGATACAGATACATTGAAAAGTATTCAAATACTTTAAAAAATAAGTATTCAAATACTTTAGAATGTATTCGAATACTTTCTAAAGTATTCTAATACTATCAAAGGTATTCGAATACTACAAAAAGTTTTCGAATACTTTGAAAAGTATTTCATTACCTTACTTTGAAAAGTATTCGAATACAGTAAAAAGTATTCAAATACTTGTCACTCAAATACATTAAAAATTTAAAATAGTATACTAGATAAAAGTCTTAATACTACTTAAAAAATCAAGTTATACTTTGTATGAGGTTAGCTTTTTTTATATTTCTATTGTTATATACAAATTTAAGGGGAGTAAAAGCGTAATATTATTATTGATTATACTATACAAACCTACAGGGTGTTACACGGCCGTTCGAAAAAAAAAAATCGGGTTGTAGAGGGCATCAAAACAAGCACTTTTTCCAAATAAACCGAGGGTCCAACGTGTTTCGTTTGGGAGCCACCCCCCAAGGAGTGTTGAAATCTGCATTTCTTCTTTAATTTTTTTCTCAGCAACCATAAGAGTTACAAAGTCGGGGGGCATGTCTTTGAATAGGTTTTTGGGGATGCTCTTTCCGATTTTGCAATTTTTTTTTCAAAATTCCTACCCCTAAAGGGCGCACCCCTAAACTAGGGTGCAAAAAAAAAATTCTGATTTCGACGAAATTTGGTATCTGGGGTTTTTTTAACATGAAAATCACGAATCTGAAATTAGTTTTTGAAAATTCGAAAAAAAAAAGTTCCACTGCAATTCTTGGCGGGACAACGAAAATAGAGATAATTCCACGAAATTTGTTGTGTACATACTAAACGAGTTAAGGAACAAAACTGTCGAACAGTTTTTTTAAATAACTTTTCAAACAAAAGTTATACTCATTTGAATGTTGGTCCTTCGGGTCGCGAAGTGTCCCAAGCCTACTAGTAAGCCAGGAGCGTGTTCTTTTGGAAGTTATTTTTCAAGCTAAGATTATGAAAATTTTTGATCATAGTGAAAAAGTATCATACGGAAAGTGATTTGACTTTTTCCCCTACCTTATTTAGATAATAAATAATCGATCAGCGCTTTAAGATACCTTGGTAGGTGTTTTAATCGATACATCGAATTTTTTAATCATTTAATGACCGAATTAATTCCAAATAACAAAATATCGACTCAAACCGTTAATCTTTTGTTTTTGCGACATTGTCAACCAACACATGCGAAATTATGGCTTACTAGTAGGCTTGGGACACTTCGCGACCCGAAGGACCAACATTCAAATGAGTATAACTTTTGTTTGAAAAGTTATTTTAAAAAACTGTTCGACAGTTTTGTTCCTTAACTCGTTTAGTATGTACACAACAAATTTCGTGGAATTATCTCTATTTTCGTTGTCCCGCCAAGAATTGCAGTGGAACTTTTTTTTTCGAATTTTCAAAAACTAATTTCAGATTCGTGATTTTCATGTTAAAAAACCCCCAGATACCAAATTTCGTCGAAATCAGAATTTTTTTTTGCACCCTAGTTTAGGGGTGCACCCTTTAGGGGTAGGAATTTTGAAAAAAAATTGCAAAATCGGAAAGAGCATACCCAAAAACCTATTCAAAGACATGCCACCCGACTTTGTAACTCTTATGGTTGCTGAGAAAAAAATTAAAGAAGAAATGCAGATTTCAACACTCTTTGGGGGGTGGCTCCCAAACGAAACACGTTGGACCCTCGGTTTATTTGGAAAAAGTGCTTGTTTTGATGCCCTCTACAACCCGATTTTTTTTTTTCGAACGGTCGTGTAACACCCTGTATAAGTTCAAAAAAGATCTATACATTCTGAATAGGTATTTTCATAAATCATCGATTAGATTACATTCGTTTTCGCCGCGCGCCATTGTGTGAGTCATGGAAGGAATGTTACCAAACTGGTAGCAGTCTGCACTTCTGCAGTCATAAGTTCGACTTTCACTTTGACGTTGCTCGTGAACTTAACGTTTTTCCGTACCAAAATAAATTAAAATGCCAAAGCAAAAACCTACTGTAGATGAGTGGATAAAGGAGTATAAAGAGTTGAAATTCCAGAAGGGAAAATTATTTTGCCGAGCGTGTACGAAGACTGTAAGTACTTTAATTTTAAGATTTTCTATTGTTTGCTTTAATTTGTTGCTAAAGATTTTGTCGCACTGATGTCACGATTGATTTCAGATACAATGCGACAAGAAATATAATATAGTCCAACACATAAAAACAACATTGCATCGTGAATCCTTGAAAAGGTTTACAAATAGGTGTAAACAACAAACAATTAGTGAATCTTTACAGTCCAGTTCGAAATATAGCGAACAACAGCAATTTAATTATGATTTATGCAAAGCCTTGGTGCAATCCGATATACCTATAAACAAATTGACTAATGAAGCGTTCTCTTCTTTTTGGGAAAAGTACTGTCAAAAACGTGTACCGGATGAAAGTACTTTACGTAAAAACTATGTCAATGCTGTGTACCGAGAAACCATTACGGAAATAAAAACGCTGGTAGGAAACAATTGCATCTGGTTTGCTGTGGACGAAACCACGGATGTTTGTGGGAGATACGTGGCCAATTTAATTATCGGCATTCTCAACGAAGAGGTGCCAACAGAAGGATATTTAGTGTGCTCCAAGGAACTGGAGGCCACAAATAACGTTGCAATTTCTAGATTCGTAAACGAAGAATTAACAAACTTTTATTTGCCGAAAGCTATACCGAGTGAAAAAATTTTACTCATGCTCTCTGATGCTGCACCATATATGCTCAGAGCAGCAATCAATTTGAAAGTATTCTATAAACACTTAATTCATTGCACATGCTTGGCCCACGGTCTTAATCGGGTTGCTGAAACTATAAGACTCCAATTCCCTCTAGTGAATGAATTAATTAAAAATGGGAAAAAAATATTTATTAAAGCTCCTTTAAGAATTCAAATATTTAAGGAAAGATTGCCTGATATCCCTTTATTATGCTGAACATTTTGAAGATTTTAAAAATCTTGTATTGAACTTCCAGGATACCTCTGTGAAGTCAATAAAGGATTGTCAGGCTGTTTTGAGGAACATAGAATTGCGGAACAACCTTGCCTTTATCAAGGGAAACTTTCATTTTGTGAGCGAGACCATCAAGAGCTTAGAAAAACAGCAAATCCCATTAACTCAATCACTTGAGTTAGTTAATAACTTCAAACAAAAATTGGAAAGCATTTCTGGCCCAATTGGACAAATCGTGCAAACAAAACTTAAAGATGTTTTGCTTAAAAACGAAGGGTTTAATACATTACATAAAATATGCTCCATCTTGAATGGAGAAACGAATGAAAATTTAAGGATGGAGCCGGCAATCGTGGCAAAATTTAAACATGCCCCCCCCCCCCCATAACTTCTGTGGATGTTGAGAGAAGTTTCTCCAACTACAAAAATATATTAAGTGACAGACGCCAGAACTTTAAAATAGAACATTTAGTAATATCGTGCTAAGTTTCCCCCTATTTACTGTTTTTTTATGCTAGTATGTAATATTCCAGGTTTTTGTTTTTAACTTTAAGTATATTTTAAAAATTGGTCAGTTGCAATGTATTTTTTTTATATAGTGTGTTCGCAACCGATGTTTTATACGTATTTTGAAAAATGTTTATATTTTCCCTTTTTCCAGCAATAAATTTTTTCGTGCTTTTTAGTGCTTTTTTCACATAAACCATGCTTTTTTTGGGACAATTCATATAATTTTTAAGCGCTTTTTTTTCCGGATTTTTCATGCTTTTTAATCCGGACTCTACTCATTACCTATTATCGGTAACCGGTGGCCAGTGTAAAACCAAATGGAACAACTTAGTTCGAACATACAAAAGTTGTGTCGATAACCAAGAAAAAAGTGGCCGTGTACCGACACGTTTCCAATTTTTTGAAAGAAGGAGTGAGTGATTGGTAATAAACCTCATGTTGGTACACCTGCACATTGCATTAACGTAAGCGACTTGACCGATTCTTGTCACGAGTCACTTGAAAACGAAACTCCAACCATATGTATACACCTACACTGAATATACAAAAATGAAAACAAAGTACTATAAAGAAAAACTAGAGCAACAAAAGAAGACTACCGAGTTACAAGAAAGAGGATTAGCATTACAAGAGAGAACCGTCAATGCATTGGAAGAACTCGTCGAGTAACTAGAAAAACCATTTGCAAATATGTAGACAAAAGATTTTTCACATAAATTCAATAGACTGTACCAAACATAATCATTATAATAGCTAAACTGTAAACATCTCTGCGAAAAATGTATCTCGTTTTTCACAATTTTCATCATTCACGTTTTCATCATTCACCTGATAACTGCACACTTCGACTTTTATTACCTGGTGCTTCTTCTTCCATTGGTACATCTATATGCAGAGTCCCCTAATAAATGATAACGTCTCATATTTAGCTCACCATTAAACATTCTTTTGTATAAACTAGACCTCTTCAAAACTCTGTCATCATGCAGAGATCCAGCTTCACCACAATACACATCTATGAAGCGTTTTTTATCATCGCACACAGCTTGTAAAATAATGCTATGCCAACCCTTTAAGTTACAGTAGGCCTCTCGATCTTCTGAAGGCTTGATTATGTTAATGTGTTAATAAAAACCCTTCTTTTGCGGTAACTTTGTCTCGTCCTGCTTTATGTGTGGGAAATATGTTTCCCTCCTTAATTATATTTAAAACATAATATGCTGTTTCCCTTGTTAATCTAAAATTCTCCTCTTTATCGTCATATTCTTCAATTTGCATTTCCACAAATCTACTCCCTGATTTATGTTGAATCCTTCTTTTGCACAGTATATCGTCATCTGACGAATCACTACTTCAACTACTCTGTACACTGCCCCCGGAAGAAAAAAGGCGGTAACTTCTGTTTTGGGGGATTAGAGTTTTTTTTTCATATTAAGATCATTGAAGGTATTGGTTCTCCAAGCATAAAGGCGGTAAAATAATGGTAAATGCATTAATTAATTTCATAGAAATGTTGTGACATAACTGCAATACGTCACCATTTTCCTGTTTAAAAGACCGTAACTACAAATACTAAGCAAGAAGACGGCAATTTCTTGCTATGCTAAAAGTTGCCGCCTTTTTAAGCATTTTATTGTCAGTGTTGTGCAGTTACCCGTTGAATCTACAACTGATTTTGTTTCGGATTTTGGTTAAAATAACCTTTGACGAGATTGTACAATATAAAATATGGAAGGTAAGGACGCTATTATACATATATTTTCAAAATTTTGTGTAATTAGAACTGCACTCGACAGGTACACCTCGTCCAACAGTTGTATCGAAAAGGAGCCTGGTAATGGTTTCAATGGCTAGAAATCAAAGCTTAATGTCGGAACTCTCTGATTTGCGTCATGTAACTACCACAAACTCAACTAGTGTCCATGATTATCTGCTTCATTACTTTTACCTGAAAATCCAAGAACGATTTTAGCAGAAATTACGTCTAATCGCAATAATGATAACGGCGGAAATGAAACCTGTTGCCTAAAGTCAACTATGCACGCGAATAATGCGAAATTCACAGTATTACAAAACATAGAACAAGGTGAAACTTTAGACCCGCCTGTAACTAGTCTGCCGTGCAATCGTAAAACATAGTAACTCGGGTTACTTGAAAATTGAGTTTTTTATTTCTTTCGTCTATATGTATAGTACACCCTACATGTAGCTATTTACAAAACTCAACAGTGAGCTTCCGGTACTGAGTTGCATTTTAGCAAGTCAACTTACTTAACATGTTGATATAGCATGTCGACTTGCTGTCGTAATATTGTTTTTTTGTTTTCAAGGTATCAAAATTACAAACGCAAAAGGAATAAAGTCGAGTTGCCGAAATAATTTGCAGTGATATGCAATACAATAACACAATAAGTCGACTTACAATTGGCAGGGAATCTAAAATGCAATAGTAAAACCAAGTAAGTCTAGTTTGTTGATATGCTATTTCTGATTTACATAATGGATGACAACTAACTCAACTTACTACAGAGAAACACCCCTACTCTTCAATTTAAGGAATCAGCAACTCTATTTTGCGGTTATTTATAATTATGCTCTGTTTAAAAAACGGCAAAGTAAGTCTAGCCCATCCCGAAGAAAGAACGTCCTGCTTGAGAATTGATCCTGGTGCTTTCAGATTAAATATTATACCTAATTGTGAATAATTATTGAGTTACTGTGAGGCAGTGATTGTTTTGACTACGAACACAATGGATAGTCGTGGAAAAAGAATGATCAAACTGGCTTTACTAAACAGGTATGGCTTTACGTAAATTTCTTCAACAACAACGGTTGCTTTAGCTGCGTATCACATTCTGTATGACGTATGTTTCATTCTGCTCATGATGTCTGAATCATGTTAACGACTTTCGCATATACTCGTATATATTGCACCCTAATCAAAATTACGACAAATAACCGAATTTAGATTAGAGGGCACTCGAGGATTACCAGGACACTGTCCGAAATTACCAATCATTTGAAAATTGGCCACATTTGATTAAAACGAAAAACTCTTTTTAGATTTAATCATTTTGGTTGATCTTAAACGTATCAATTTTTAAATAAGTGCTTATTAAGAGTGCTTTTTTAGTCTTTTTTTCTATAAAACCATTAGAAAAGAAGGGGTTAGGTAACGCATAATTTCCATTGTTTAGATGCGAGGATAATGAAACATCTTCAGCTCCTGATTCACCTATTGACGACTCGGATCAAGATGTAGATTATATCCCCGACCAAGGATTACAAAAAAATAAACTATCAAAATATTTCAAAGATATAGATATTTCCTCAAAGAAAAGGTTTAACCATTGAATAAAAACACTATAAGAAGCCTAACGCTTATGGAAGAAAGCGCGACAAATCCCCTTGCACCCGCATTGGTTGTGATCCCCGAACTCTCTTTGCGGTAAATAGGAGGAAAGCAAATTCTCATTCTTCTCAGTTCAAGAATCGACACTATTGACAGTGTTTCCATTATATTCTCTGTCGCGCTTTATTTCCACGGGGTTAGGCTTCTTATAGTGTTTTTATTCAATGGTTTAACCTAGTTTCAAGTAATATTCCAAAAAAATTCAAATTAAGTGACTTTTCTGACGAAACTAAAGTTTTTGCTGCTTTACCTAGTTGGGAATTTCAAGGACTGAGTAGTTCAGAATTAATGGAGACTGCCCTTGTAAATGCCAGTTTGGCTGCTGGTTCTGGACCGTTACAGGCAGCGAGCAACACTAATTATTTTGAGCTTCAATCCGTTGATAATAATCAACAATCATCCGGCAAAGACAGTCCCCTAGTAAATATTCAGAACGAACCAAGTACTGACGGAATAATGCCTTTATTAAAAGATACTTCCGATAACATTAATGCCATCACAGCATCGGATATTGTGTTGGAGTCAGAGTCATCAGCTGCACAATCGGAACATCATGGTCAGCAACCTTCTTCACAAAACACTTGGGTGTGAAGGGGGTAACTCTCAAAACACGTCGTCGTGTGAACCAGATACACAGATTGTACAAGAGCATTGCCCATCAGAGACCGTCAAAAAAGTAAATAGAAAGAAGAAGGCTTTAAAACCTCCTCCAATTGAAAAACTACAACTTTTGTCGTCCTGCCCGATATCTTGCAGAAAGAAATGTTTTGAGAGGCTGTCAGCAAACCAAAGGAGCCACATTTTTCAATACTTCAAGGTGCTTGATTTTGGGCAGAGACAGTTATTTTTTTCATAAATATATTCTAAAGAAACCTGTAAAATACCGCAAAGTAGACGCAGAAATGAACAAAAATCATTCAGTTTCATATAACTTGCCAAACATTAATTTATCTAATGAAATTCCTGATGATTTTTCTCAACCAGTCACAGGAGAATCTTCTGAATCGTGCGCGCATATGATTTCTGTGTGTAAAACGATGTTTATGCACACAATTGGTTACAAATCGGATTCTATAATTACAAATTTCCTCAAGAGGACGGCAAATGACTTACCTTCGTTAGAAGACAGGAGAGGGAAATCAAATGCAACCAGAATGAAGGAAATTGGAGAACAAAATTATAAGCGTATTAAAGAGCACATAGAATCATATCATCCAATAGTATCACATTACAACATCAAACATGCTCCTAATAGAAGGTATTTACCTTGCGACCTTACCGTACATCAGCTGCACAAAGATTTTATCCAAAAATACAAGCAATTAAGCTACGAAACTTATCGAAAAGTATTTGATAAGGAAAATATTGGTTTTGCAACCCCTACCCAGGATGATTGCAGTGTGTGCAGTGTCTTTAAACGGCACACACATGATAAAACAGCACCTGCTGATTCGGAGGAAAGCGATGGTGCTGCGGAATATGGTGTTGATCAATCAGTAGAAAATACCAACCCGAATATTCAACCAATAGGAGGCATTTCAAATGGACAAATTGATGAACCTCGTTGTTCAATTTGTGAAACATACCAAATTCATAAACGACGTTATACAATTGCCAGGCAAAAATACAATGACGATTCGTCACAAACATGGGACGACGACACTGAAATATACACTGTTGATATGCAAAAGGTGTTAATCTTGCCAAAGATGACAATAAAGAATTCTTTTTTCGTAAGCCGATTAGTGGTTTTCCATGAAACATTTGCAAATCTAAAACCGCATGGTAAAAATAAGTGTATATTGTGGCATGAAGCAATACGGGGAAGAAATGGGTCGGGTGTTACATCAGCGTATTACAATGCTTTAATAAGACTAGATGATGAAACAAAGCACGTGATATTTTGGGCGGATAATTGCACCGCCCAAAATAAAAATTGGGTGTTGTTTACATCATGCGTTATGTTTGTTAATGAACAATGGGGACCTGAAACAATAACATTTAAATACTTTGAACCAGGGCATAGTTTCATGAAAGCCGATTCTGTCCATGGACAAATAGGGAAGAAATGGAACAAGGCAGCAGAAATTTTGGATTATGAAGATTTGGAGGTACTGATAAAGTCGTCCAATAAATTAAATAATGTTGTTAGTTTGCGAGCCGGTGATTTCAAGCTATTTGAAAATGGTTGTGTACAAAAGAAAAAAGGATCACAAATTCCAAAGCTAGGTGACATAAAGGTAGTTCAATTTAGAAAGGGACAAAAAAAGATGTTCTTTAAATACGAACTGGAGCATGAGGAGTTCGCAGAAGCCGTGTTTTTAAAACCCAAGTTTAAATTGGAATTACCCAAGAGTGTCGAGTGTGAGAGGGGAATAAACTCTACAAAGAAGGAACGAATTATACAGCAATTGGTGCCGAATATGGCTGCAAGAAAACAAATCTTTTGGTGCAACTTACCTAGCTCTGATGGATTAGAAGATTTGGGAAAATCTAATGCTGACTTTTAAAATTTAATATTGTATTCCTATTATTTTATGTGTGAATTAATTTTCGTTTCGTAATAATCTTTCTTTTGTTGTATAGAGTAAAATATAAGTGCTGGTTTAACAGTGGTAACTAATTCGCATTTCGTTCACTTTCTTTTTGATCAAAATAAATGATTTAAAAAAAAGTGTGCTAATATCTTTCATCCAAATAATTACCTACACTATATATTGTGGTGTTGCTGGCTTTTCAACATGCTGTTTTATTACTTTTACCTCAAGTAAATCTGTTTACTACCTTTTTGTGTTGCTTTAGACAATGAAACCGATAGCAAATCGAGTTACTTTGTTTTACATTTGTAAATATCGTCCGGCGTTGAAGCAAGTAAGTGTCAAAGTGAAAAAAACAGGAGATACAACAAAACCTACTATATATAATTATAACAGTCGGAATAAGCAAATCAAACTGTATATTTGGGCAACATGCCACAGGTGCTAACTATATCATTAAAGCGCTAAAATAAACAAACATTACAAAAACTTTGAAACGCAAATACTAAAAACTTCACTTTATTGAGTCATCGGCGCCGGAAAGGGGGGGCAAAGATGGGCATTTGCCCCCCTCTGGATTATTAGACAAAATTAAATCACTTCAATTTATTTCGATTTTATTCTATAATTGTCTGCCAATTCCTAATTGAAAATAACGCTCACAACCAAAAATAATTAACGATTTGCATTGTCAGGTTAAAAATATGTTTAAATTCTTCAAATTCTTGCTTACGTAACCAGATGTGCACAAGTTGCACTTTGGGACTCGGGATTTAATGTTTACACGGTTGACCTTGACTTATACGATTTTACCTAATAAAACAATCTATTCTATATTTTATGACACCGGACGGGCGGACGCCGACACGACCTGCGCATGGAAAGACAAGAGATAATAGAAATATTATTTCCACTTTAAAACTCTAAATTAGTAGGGTTTTATGTTTCGCCTTGCAAAGAAGCAAAGAGTACGGTAGTTACTTAGTAAGCAAATCAATGGTAGTTGCACTTTGCACTCCTTAATAAACATGTAAGTAAATTATTTCTTCAGGTTCTAATGCTAACACGAATTGTTATAATTTTTTTTCTGTTATCATTGCAATAGTGTAATTTTTTGCACGAAAGCGGCAAACAAACTTGAGCATGGTCCGTGGTCTACGGCCTACGGGTCCATGCACAATATTTTGTTAGCAGCAATGTCAATTCAAATTATCAGTGCAAATAAAATATAATTATGACGTATAGTTTTATCCTTTCAGAAATAAATGAACGTTAGGTAATGAATTTGTATTTATGTTTAAATTAAAATGTTATTAAAGATATTGAGTAGATTTCATCCTGCCCCCCTCTAAAATTAAGCCTTCCGGCGCCCCTGTATTGAGTTACTGTGTTTTACGATTGCACGGCAGTAGTAGTGCCGTTAGTAACATTGACAATGTGTTAGAAGTTAGTAATCATGAAATTGATATAAAACGCATTAATTAATTCATTTATGAAGACGATCATGATGGTTTCGCGAATTTGCAACATAATGCCTCTTTATTTATGAACACATACACATATTAATATCAGTACTCCTGGCAATTACTTGGAAAACAATGAAGAGATTGTAAATGAGGTAACTACAATCCGTGAAACCAGTAACGAAAAGAGGAACAACAAGGAAACGAAGAAGCTACGATGTAACCCGACAGGAGCGAAAAAGGCAGAAGAACGCGGAGAAAGGGAGTAATTTAACCCAAAGCCGCCTTGTACAGATAAATGCATCAAAGAATGCAAGACTAAAATTTGTGACGAGGGAAGAAAGGAAATTAATTATACATATTGGAGCAGAATTTGGACAGAACAAAGACAATTTATATTAAGCAACACGCGAAGAGAACATTCCAAGAGGAAGAAAATTGCGGATACTGGAAGGAAGTTTTCTTATTCATATTTTTTTAAAAATAAGGATGGGATAGAAGTAGGTAAATGTATGCAAAGTATTCTTTTTTTGGGATACAAGCCGAGTAACGATAAAGCGATCTACAATGCATTGTCAACATCTGTTGATCATGTTACCCACAAACCAGACTTGAGGGGGAGAATACCTTGCAAAAGCAAAGTTGACGAAGCTCGAGTAAAATTGCACATTGAAACATTTAATCCTTCTTTCTGTTTCTCATTACCTTTGAGGCGGTATTTGCCAAGTGATGTTGTTTCAGCAAGGATTATGTAATTAACGAAATATAGTATAGAATGAAATGTATTTAAGTTGTAAGCCCTTACACCCTTGCGGTATTTAAGGGATTCGAGTATATATATATATATATATATATATATATATATATATATATATATATATATATATGCTGTGTATACCGGTCCGTAGGCCAAAAAGACCGTTCACAACACCTAACAAAACCTAGCTAGCTCAAACCCTTATATTTCTCGGAACAAAACTTCTCCTCAGCACAGAGGAGGAATTCGACTCTTTTCTCAGATAGTGGGTTAGACCAAATACCTTAAATTCCAAATCAATCTTAATAATTTTGATTAAATAAAATGGACCTTGGGCAAGTATTCAAAGAAAACAGTAAATTGAAGGAAATGAAATCGTTCGAAAGACAAACACAGAAATTAATGTGAGAATTACAAATTTCAGTTTTAATGGTTATGCAAATAAAAAAAAACAAGGAAAACGAACAATTATTACAAAGAAAAAAACTAAAATTAAAACTTAATCTTACTTACATGTCCAAACTGCTAATCCCAATACGTTACACAAAAAAAACAACAAAATTCAAATTTACACAAAACAACAACTTTACCTTCGGGATTAAAAGTACTACTTCAGTCCCGCAGTATATAATATACTATTATAATCAATTTTTAACCGACATTAAGAGATAACACAAAATTAAAATACTAGGAAAAATAGAATTTTCTATCTTTTAAATACAATGAAAAGGCGATAAATAACATCCACCTGTCAATTAAATTAAGCGTTTACAATGATAACAAAATAAAAGCGATATAAAATTCTCAGAAATCTACGTTAAATAAAATTAAAGATGAGATTAAAATGTAAACACTACAAACCTTGACCTCTTTTCGTAGCAATAATTTCTGTTGATGTACTTAACGAACGATACAAAACAAAAATTTAAATTAAGAAAATTAATTACATGAAAATAGGAAACCGCCCTTGTCCATGCTCAAGTTTTTTCCAGTTTGGTGCCTAATTTGAGTGAAGAAAATTATTCTGCCATCAGTAAACGCTTCTGTAATTGTTCCAAAGTGTGAATTAAAACCAAATTAAGACTGTAAATTTCTCTGTGGCATATTAATTGACTGTTTTGTTGCTGGAGTTAAACGCTAAGGCGAGACATACGTTCGATAATCCTATCGCATATGTGCCAACCATGAGTAAGACGAAGCCTCAAGAAAGACAAGGTATTTCTACTATAACAGACGAAGATGAATTCATTCTTAAAATTACCAAGGCCGTGTCGGATTCGTTGGAATACAAGATTAACTAAAAGCTACAAAAAATCAATCTTCAAAAGCAAGAAGTTCTTCAAGCAATCTCCTTATTCCTTGGCAGAAGATTTAACTAAGATGCGCTATGAGATCCTTAAAGCTGCGAAACTGAAATATGGGAAGAGCAATGTGTGGACCTCGGATGGAAAAATTATGTGGTTATCAAATGGTGAAAGACGGAGTGGTGTAAATGTAGACAACTTATCTTAGTATGAAACAACGTAAACTGAACAACGTTATACAACAAAAGGATGCGATTTTAGTTTTCTCTTATTATACGGGGGTTTTCTTTTTGAGTGCTCTTTTTTTCTTAATTATTTTACATGTATCTCCTGGTGCCGTATTATTTGTTGGTGTTTGTCAGGTGGTGGTTGGAATTTATATTTATATTTTATACGCAAAATAAATCAACGAAATACTGAAGTTTACTTGCACTGTTAAAATAGGTAATAGTTTTCAGGTGGTGGTCTTGGCACAATTATTGCTTTGTGTTACTTGACTTGCGGGGGTCAAAAGCGGTGTCCAGCAGGGCTCTGTCTTGGGGCCTTTATTATTTTGTATATATACATATACTATCACAAGCTGTTTAAAATATGGTAAGGGTTATTTATACGCGGATGACACACAGATACGGTACTCATTTACCCCTTTGGAGGTCGGAAGCGTTAGTAACATGATCAACAACGAGTTAGCTATTTTAGAGGAACAATCACGTAAGCATCACCAGTTTTTTTTATGACATCTAGGCTCACTCAAGATGCCTTTGAAAATACGAAAATGTATTTTCAAGAGTGCGGTATAAAGGCACTGTGCATCCATCACCTTTACAAGCACTCCGGGCAGTGAGACTAATATCAATAGCACAATTTACCAATGAAATATCCACGGGAAATTATGCAAAAGATTTAGATAAACATTATTTAGACTTGAGGTGCTGGGTATATGCGCACTTCAGGAAATGTTTGTATTTCGGATTCAAACAATAACCTTTATTATAGCAATTGATTTACAACAAAAATGATTTTACATTACAACAAGCGCCTAACGATGAACAAAACTAACTAACTTACATCTAATAGGAACCACCCTTTTAAACATCTGTGTCGCCGTGAAGGGTTACGTTTCTGATACCCCACAGCGCAACCCATACTCATAATGGGTAGCACATGTGCGTGTCGAATAATTGGTTTGAAAAGGACCGGTCACTATCAGTCTTGTACAAAAGGGATAATTTTGAGCGGAATACAGTTTCACTTTTTAGAAAGCGAAAGTAAAAGTGCTCGCTACAGACTTTTTATCATCCCCTGTAAAGACGAAAAAAAGCATCGCTGAAGAAATTAAGGACGTTGGAGATCCAAACTCATTAAGGGCCGGTATTTCCATCTCGGGATAAAGTCAAGTATAAGATATCTTCCAGGTAAACCGACAGTTAGCGTCGTTTCGGGTATTTCGAACCTCGTTTAAATATTATCGGCAGGATAAGCTCTAGATAAAGTTATTGGGTAGATTTTCTGCGGTTATCAACATAACATAACATAAGATATTGCGTCAAATTTCTAGTAGTACCGTACCTATACTAAATAGGAAGAAAGAAATTGAAGTATGCAAGTAGAAGTACTCAAATACATACTATGTTTTCTTGAAGGACATAGGTAACCTATTTTAGATTCCAAATCAAGATTTTCTTGACTTATTCGAATCCGATGACAAAGAATTATTTGACGTGATCTTTGTATACGATTAGCTTCAGCTGTACGATAATTAATTCCAGACTTTGCATTAAATTGTTGGGCAATATTCTCCCAGCAATTATTTTTTCTGCCCAAGTAACACCATCACTGCGTTTATTTTCCAGCACGTCCTTGTACTCGATAACTAAATCCACAAGCACACGATTTTCAGATGTGCTGAAATTAGGAGTTCTTTTCTTTCTATGTAGTGCATTTACATCACGATTTTGGTTCATGTTCAGAGTACCTACTCATAAGTAAGGCTTTTTCTATAATTTACGTTTGACAAGTATATTATAAGTCACTGAATTTCTTTCAAAAACTATACTTCCACATACACAGCAATAACCGATAAAGGAGGATTACTGAATCCGTCAGTTGGTATGCAGCTAGCATCTCAACTATTGGAGAAAATATGTGCGCATAAAATGAACGTTTCTCAAAATATTCAATCATTAATCGTTTATGCAAACAAACATATTAGTGGCAATGTACTGCCTGTATGCCAATGTGATTTTTCATATTTGTATTCTGCAACATTTATCAATTGTAGGTTACAATTTTGGCTAAAAAACTTAAACACAAATTCCCAATCATCTGTTGCGCACGGTTCAAAAAGAAATGAATTAACAAAAAAAATACATTAATTAGTTTAAGATTTTCCTTCATTTTAAGTGTCTTTCTCTATGACTACGTTTACACCACATGACCGTAGTGGGTCCTCTACACGGAACTTAAAGCTAAATTTGCATTTATTTAGTGTAAATGAAAGTGTATAATGTCTAATTGCCGGTCAAGAAAAGTGGAGATAATAAAAAAGTCCTACTTTGAACAGTTTAGGAATTGACGAGTAATTTCGACGTATCCACTTGAAATTGTCATGGCATGTACACCCGCAAAAGTAGGTTCTAACGTAGTGGATTCCGTACATCCATCCGAAAGTTACGGCGTAAACGTAGTCTATGACATTGTCATGCATATGTGTAACAATTTATAACAAATTTATTTTCACTTACTCTGTTGCATAAGCTTAATGTAAGTTAACAAATTTGTATGAAATTACAATAAAGGCTCATTATGAACCCTGGTGTATGATAACTAACGTCCTACCTGTCAATTAGTGTAATCTAATTTAAAAATAAAGCATATAATTTGCATTTTTCACATACTTTGTGTAAGGATACATAGGTAGGTATATATTACATACCAATTTGAATTTGGCGCCAGATTTTTACCTACAAAATGGAAGGTTACAATACCTCCTTTTAAAGGATACCTTACCTACTACAAAGATTAGGAGGATGTGAACTCGAAATGTAAGGGCTGATTTCACATGGTTGCATGTACCGGGTATGCAAAGTATATTTGAGAGACGCTTAAATTATTGAAAAACTGAATTATAATGTACGAATTTACCACTAATCTTAATACATACAATAGAATAGATAGCCGCAGTTTTGAGGTTATGCACAATTGTAATTATATGAGAACTTGCTGATGGGTGGCGGTATATTATACAAAATCAAAAACTAAATTAAATGATGTACTTACTTGATTGGAAATAACGCAGAATGAAAAAAATACACTTAAAACACCAACACCACGTTTTTGTATTACACGTGCAATTGCACATCACTGTTTATTATTGTAGCGTATTTGCATATGGCGCCGGCGCGTACCAATGTACCTCTGAAAAACCCAGAGCCCTCTGTGGAGATGTGTTTTGCACCTCCGCATCGTATAGCAAAGCGAACTTATGGTCGCTCTCGCTGGGTGTTATAGACTCGTTATATGTTCGAGAATAATAGGAATATAAGTATTGTATTTATCGAATTATTGAATAAAACCACAATTTTTATAGAAAAGCCATATTACAATTTAGAGAAATCTTACTTCAATATTTTGGAAACGTGGCAAATGAAACATTTCGTGTAGCTCTCCGTGCAATCTCTTTGAAATATTTCAAATGAAAGATTGCAATGATTCTGAAATGTTTCTGAAACATGTTGTGTTGTATGAGATATATTTGGTATTAATGTCAGCATTTTTTTTTCCTCCATTCTATGTAATAATTTGTTCATTTTTTCTAAAATACAATTACAAATAATAGTATTTTACATTATTAGCCAGGTAAGTGAGTTTTTACTGGCGATAGGAGAAGTTGACTGGCGAGCCGTCAGGCCAGCCTGTCATCTCCTAGAAAAATAAAGCCTATTGCAACATTTAAAACATAAATATACATTAGAAATATAGTGTACCCTCATCGCTGGTGTTATTGTTGACTCATTTTGAAGGCTTGGGACATCTCTTGCGCTTTTCATCATGTGATGTATAATTTGGGTCATTGGCCATTTTCCTGGCTTTCTCCAAAGTATTTATGTGAAGAATATGACTACTTAACAAAACAATTTCTATTGGTAGCTATAACATACCATAATATCCTTCTATACCCATTCTTTCGCAGCCCCATGAATCATCAGGTATCACACCTTTTGCCATTAATTGTCCACAGTTTTTATGGCTAGGCCAATAACAGTATAATTTGTCGTCTGAAATCCAGGATACTGGAATTTCCGAATAAGAATCCACCTCATCCAGAAATCGTCCTACTGCAAAAGCCGAAAATAAAAATACAATAACATAATGAAACATATATTCTAAATAAGCATGTCATCATTTACAATTATTTCAGATGTGTGGCATTTTTCCTGAATTGAAGGTTTTTAGATTAATGCTGTTTTATTGAATCATCATATTTTGTTCATTTATATTAACACATTTTGTTTAGTTTTCTAAATTCACTACATTGTTAATCAACATGCAAAATGGTAAGCACTACATTTTCATCTTTATAATTAACGAAATATGATTTATTTTTATAGTATAGAATGAAATGTATTTAAGTTGTAGCCCTTACACCCTTGGAGTATTTAAGGGATTCGATTATATATATATATATATTGTNTTATGTCATTGTTGGAATGCTGTAGGGTGGCAGAATCCAGCTGGACCTTGAGATACAGATAAAAATTTTGTTTTCATTTTTTTTTACTACTGAGCTAGCTAGAGGTAAATCGTGGGATTTCCAGAAGTTAAGGTTAGGTCTCACAACAATATATATATATATATATATATATATACGTATACACGATACGCTAGCGCCTCCGGCATATGAAGGTGGCGACCTCGCCTCCACATCAACCCCTATAGTTAGGGTAGTAAAAATTTGTATATATGCTGAGGGGAACCTCAGGAATCCAAATCCCATAAGAGGGGAAAAGTATATTCAAAATTTTGGAACCATATATGATGAGGCAAGAAAGGTACGCTGTCGCCTCAAAAATTTATATAAGTTCAGATACCAAAGTGGCGCTTTCGCCTCCGACAGTGTTGCCGTCTTTCTGGAGGTAATATCGACACTACTGTGTACTTTTTGATATATCCGAATCTATTTTTAGAATTGAACTTGACCTCTCGCCGTTTTACGCTATTCAGCATTTGATGTAGAAGTTATTCTATTTTATAATTAACCTGCTACAGAATGTGTTTAATTTAGTAAGCTAAGAACAAATCTAAATTTTAAAGGGAACCTTTGCAAAGCTAGTAACATTTTAAAACTATATACTTTTTGTTTAATCTGTAATCCGGAAATTCCGAAAATCTGTATCCAGAAGTGTTATTAATTATTATAGCATTATAAGTAAACTCCGAGGGCAAGAATTACCTACCTCAAATGTGCAATTACAAAAACCAATCGAGCATAGAAATGTTATCACAGTATAGTGTACAACTAGTTTAAGATCCTAATTAAAATCTTACTATCATTAAAAATTGAAAAATAGACGCCATTTTTTTCTTTTTGGTTTTCTTTTCAGTTTGTATTACATAAACGGCCACAGGTGTTTTAGTGTTTCCGTTTATTCTCCTTACCTTCCTTTTTCAAAATACACCCTGTTTTACTAACTTTACAGGCCGAATCAATGCAAAATATTTTCAAAATGAATGGCACTTCCGGAAATAGCGGAAGCATGTAGCAACTTCGTTATTTTAAATGGCAACCCTTATTTTTTATTGCATTTTTGGGTTCTACGTGAAATTTCAGTGTTCTTTTGGTGCCCACATGTCAATATCAGCAGTTTATGATTTTTATTTTGATTTTTAAGAAAAAAATGGCGGTTGCAGACGCTACCTTAAAAATTAATTACTGGAAAACGGTTGTAGTTATGGCAACCCATTTTTAACAGTGCATAGAGAAAGAATAGGGTTTTCTCTTCGTGTATTTGAAAAAAGTTAAGTTGCGCACGACCGCCCCTGTGGAGATCCACATTTCGGTTCTTTCTCTATGCGCTGGTAAAAATGGGTTGTCGTAACTACATCCGTTTTCTGGTAATTAATTATCAAGGTACCGTCTACAACCGCCCTTTTTTTCTAGAAGTCAAAAAAACTTAAAAACCATAAATTGTCGATATTGACATGTGGGTGTCAAAACAACTGAAATTTCACGTAGAATCCAAAAATGCAATATAAAATAGGGGTTGCTATTTAAAATAACGAAGTAACTAGTTATTTCCGGTAGTGAAACCATTTTGAAAATATTTTACATCGATTGGGCCTTCAGAGTAACTCTTAAATACAAATTTTCAAAACACTACCTATTACACTTTCCCAGAAACGTTTAACTAAAGCTCCCAAAAAAACACCCTGTAGAAGTCCGCAGAACGTTGCATCAAAAGCTCAAAAGATAAACTGTACGTGCGTGCCGCTGTATTCAACTTTATTTTTGGTTTTTCAGCTACGTAGGAAACCAGTCCCAAATAGTAATAGCCCGAAAACTGCCTACACCACCAGCAAAAGTGTCATTTGTAATTTTTGATACCTACAAGAACTTTTTTTCTAGATTATTCCTGGGTGTATTTTCTTCTGGAAATGGGATCGAATGAATAAGGTTGAATTAAAGTTCACTCCAAACCTTCACCATGAAAACTTTAATGAGTAACTAAGGTAGTCCTAGTACCGTAGTACATTAGTTACTCAATAAAACTTTCATGGAGGATGTGTTTTTGTAGCTTTACTAAAAAAATGTTGTTTGTGACACGTACCTAAAACGTTTTTTTGGGACTGATTTTGTTGTTTCCAGACTCGACTGTGTTTAGGTACTTGTAACAAAAATAACAATTTGCGTATGCTCAATGCAATAATTCTTTTATTCGATGTCCTTTTGATTTTGTGCGATTTAATGGAAGATGTTGAAATGTTTGTTTTGTAGCTCATTTTTTGTTCGCCGGAACAAACCTAATCAAGGGTTTAAAATAAAAAAATACAAACTGTTTTATCACGCTTATTCTTTAATATTATTCCATTATCAACTAATCACATTTTGGTTATCTTCATCAGATGTTGAAGTTTTGATTTTATTACTGCAATACTGCGTGTAGAACCAGTTTTATTTTTAAACTTAGTGATCTCTTTACCTGAGGGATAAACGTTTGTTTTAAAGAAAGAGGCAAATTCTTGTTTTAAGACTTGAACCTCCGTGTTACTCCAACCTACAAATTTTCAGGTAAAATATATACATATTTACATTTCTTTAATCGTTACCCTTTTTTACAATAACTTTTTTCCCTTGTTTATTGTTACAGTTGTCATTTCCATTACTATTGTCGCTATCACTTCCGTCACTTTCATTGCGGACTGCAAGAAAAGGTAAGTACTTATACAATTACAAAAATAATCAAAATGCAGACACTAATACCCATATATGTACCAAACTTACCCCTTTTTTTTCAGATACCCTCGTTCTAGTTTGACTACCACTAACAGATGTCTTATCGTGAGAAACTGGGTTATCATTTCCATCTAAACTGTGGGTACTATTGTCGTCAATTGCAATGCAGGCTGTAGGAGAAGCTAAAAACATTAATTAATAATATTCTCGCCAGGAAAGAATGCCGGACACAGAACACGTGATGTCGGTCAGCAGTCTATGTTTTTCTGAAGATGATAGCGTTCCGTTCTTTTCGTTCAACATTGACAGAACCCTATTCCGGAAATCGCTCACATCTTAAGAAAAATATAGGTTGTAGACCGACATGAGGTGTTCTGTGACCGGCATTATTTCTTGGAGATAATAATACATAGATCTACGTATATACAAACTTACAACTTGTATTTGCAGTCTTTTCTTTTTACTTTGTTTTCAAGTATCGTTATTTCTATAAGTTAAAATTATAATAGGTTGTCAAAATATCATGATAAATGCTTTTCGCTGATGATGACAGTCTTGCAGTCGAAACGCGTAGTTTAGTAGTTTCAAAGCACAATATTTTATGAAGAATAAATGTATTTCATAAATCTTATAATGAACTTACAATATGTATTAGGCAGCAACTTCGTCTGTGGATCTTCAATGTTCATTTCAAAATGTTCATTTTCAGGCAAAAGTATTACTCCTTCATCAGCATCTAATGACATATTCTAGATTTATAATGGTTGCTAAGGGAATAAACATATTACAAACTTACCGTTGTTTTCTACTGCGTACTCTAAATTTTCGTCGAAATTTATGTCTGCCAGGGACCTGCCTTTGTATTGGGCAGGAATACCCTTCTCAGATGCGAGCAAAATCTTGGACACCTTTGCCGTCTGATATATGTCTACTGGTAATCTGTACAGGTAAATATGTGGTAGGCATTTATAATTTAAATAAACACTTACTCGTAGAACTCCTGGTGGGTTTTTTCTGTGTGGCCCATAAACTGTGCGAATTGCTTTGATTCATCCTTGCTTAAATTTAACAATTGCATTACAGTAGCTATTTGCTTTCGCAGTTTGTTGCTCGAGATTGCTGTGGGATTTTTTAGTTTCATATTCTTTGTTAGTGCCCTAATAGCTACATCGCCTTTGCCCCAAGGTACAGTGCTGCCAGGAACAGCAAATACGTATTCATTATCGGACGTAATATATTTATCCCTATTTTTTAGAATTATATCAATAAACCTTTGTAAGAGCTCGGGTATTAGTATAACTACTGCACGATTTCCCTTTCCACCGTTAACTACGCGTTTATATTTGCTAGTCAACATTTTCTCAACATCTGTTAGCACACTCTCAAAATCGTTAACATCGCTACGGATATCCCGTTTATAGTCAGCAATCTTTAAGTATTGTATATCGCCGATACGTCTCCTATTAAAGACAATTAGCAGTGCCAAAGTGCAATTTAGGAGTAATTTGTATGTATTTCTATCATCATTTCCTTGACGAAATACGTTTTCACATTCTTCGGCCATCTTTAAACACTCATCGCGAAATATCTTAATGTCGCTAACTAGTGGAAGAAGCAGTGGTTTTTGCCACCTTTTCTCCATTAAGTCTTTATTTGCCAATGACGCTAATTCGATGTTCCACCGAGATTCAACAAGCATCTTAAAATTTTTAATGTCTTTTAGCCAAATGGTTTTTAAGTCTGGTGATTGAGCCCGAAATCCTCTGGTCTCCTTCAAAACTAAGTGTGACAGTTCCTGACAAGCTAATTTTAAAGACGTTCCCAAGTGCATGGCTAGACTGGGTGTTTTGAAAGTATTTTTTATTGGATCGTACCCCACTATGATCCTTACTGCTGATAACACAGAATCAAAGTTTTTCGGAAGAAGAAGTTGTTTAAAATCCACGTTGGTGCGACCAACAATGTCTCTGTAAGCAATGAGGAGCCTCGCTAACTCCCTCATTCTGTTGCTACAAACGTAGCTAATTCTCTCACGTTTGTGCTTCTTCAAATATGAATCACCAAAACGCACAATGAGACTGTCTGTTTTGGCCACGAAAGATATTTCATCTCCCTTCATTTTGTCGAAAACCTAAGGTAAGATGGCAGATATATATATTATAAATAAAACGAAAATAATTAATTAACCTGATTTTTGACCCTTAATGTTGACAACGTGTTTGTAGGGTCACTTGCGCAAGCCACTACAGTTTGTGATGCCGACACATGGTCTCTTCTAGTATTACTATCGGCATTTCGTACTGACTTCAAGGGACATACTTTGGCATGCCTTTTAAGGTATCGTTTCAAAAATATGCCTTTACATAAAAAGCAGGGATAATATTGTGGGTGTTCAGGTTCCTGCTTCCCAGTTCGGTAAGGGCGTGTACTTCCAATGATGAATAGATCGAAATTTGTATCTTTTCTAAGAGATATGAATGCTTCTCGCCTTTGTTTGCTTTTCTTGGGGAGCATTAATATATCTTGAACCTCATTTTCCGTAGGATGCAGCCTCTCTATATGCCGAACAAAATTTTTAGACCATACATCTTCATCACAAAATTTACACCTAGCAATTGCCTTTTGGGATTTTCTCTTCTAGAATAAATGAATTCTTAATTAAAGTGATTTAACCGACAGCATTAGGTGCACTATCATTGGTATAGAATCACATGAAACATAAAACACTAAACATAAAGGGTACTGACCTTGATGATTTGCTGTGAAAGTGACTGAAAAGCTGCTTCAGTTTCAATAGCATTAATGGGATTTAAATCAGCGATAGGAGCATAACTTGCGTCTTGGTAAGTTTCATCGGTTTCATTGCTTGTGTTGTTTCTTAGATGGTAGTCGGCGGGGTCAAAATCCGCATCTCGTTGGTCATCGTCGAAACTAGCACTAATACTGGACGTTTCATTATTCTTATTAAGGGGTCTAAGAGGATCACAGTTGTTTGGCGAATCTATGTCAGCCGCACGAATAACGATATTATCAAGTATCTACAATAGTGATTTTGTTGATAACCATCTGTCTGCGTCGAACTGGATGTTTTACCCACCTTAATTTTTTCGGATTTGTGAGACACAGGTTCGAAAAGTTCCTTTTCTAAGTCACTATGAAAAGACTCTGATAGTTTTCTATTCTCGTACTGTAAAAATAAATTGTTTGGTTCCCGCATAGGTAAAAGTTCCGTGTATTGTTTGTCAGTTTCTGAATGATCGGGCTCACTCCTGGGCTCACTGCAACTGCGACGCCGACGTGAAACACACCAAAAATCGCTATTAACCAGCCAGTCCTAAAAATGTGTACCTACATTAAACCTCCTGTTCAGTCTTCTTAATGTAGCAATAAAAGGGGGGGGGGGGGGTTAGACATAAAAATTCCAGGTGTAGGCTACATATTGCTAAAAATTCCAGGTCATTAGAACAATTCCCCTAAAAAGTAGTTTGAAACCGCAGAAGAGGGTTCGGAAGGACGGAAGGAAGGGCAAAGCGCAAACAATAACACATTTAAGTAAACATCTATCTAATCGAACTCAAAAATCAGTGAAAACTGTAACTTTTTTGTAACGTTTTATTGAGTGTGTCCCTGTGCATGTTACAAGGGGTATGCCTCCAAGTAGGTAAATATTCTTCGATTTTTGTATAGAGCCATAATTTCTCGTGCTGAGCAACTTTTCTTAGCGACAGTTTGTAGTCATGAACAAAAAGTGCAGTTTACCTAAAAATAAAATAGTTTTTGATTCACTATCAGGTAGACTTGATTTGTAAAAACCCAAAGTATTCTTAAAATTCTATTCACACCAAGCAGATCTTATTCCGAGAATCTTAAAATAAAATTCAAAATTTTTTAATCCATTACATCTCTTGTAACACCAATCCAGGGACACATTGTATATTGTGTTCATTGTTTTAGACCTTATCTTTTTAGGAAACCTTATAGGTCTAGGAAAGGTATCATATGCCTACCTCAACTTTTCCACTGGTTTCGCCCTTGCCTACACCATCTTCTAGAGGCGCATCAATTGCCGTGGCATTATAGGTTTCACTTTCAGAGCCGGTGTGAATATTGGGGATACCATTTTTTTCGTATATCCCAAGTCTGTTACTCGTTACGTCGATGCTTGCACGATCTCCTAGAGGCAGTACATGGAAAAACGTTTTTACTACAGAAATTCTACTAAAAATTGTTTAAAAGCGCTCGGTTTCATTTTACACGTGAGCGATCTAACCGCCACGCAGAGAAAAGAGCGCCTTTTTAAAGCGTACAAATCATGTAAACAATGGACTACTTATACGGTAAAAATAAACATTTGTACTTACGGGAATCCGAATTACACAACTTCAGTATCAACTTTGCTCTTGAGGTCATTATCACAACACGTACATACAAACTCCGAACACAGAATACAATGATTGCAATGCAAAGTAGGGTGTTGTAAAAATGCTGATTGAGTTGATGAAGCAGCGTGCAATCACCAAAACCACCTCCATAACGTTGAACTTCGAATTATAATTTATACCAGTAGGTTTCTAATGTAATTTTGTAGCGTGGAAATGAATGTTTAGGTATCTCATACCACCTTAATGTTTTTGATTAATCGACTACCATGGTCCAATTTTCCAAAAAATGGTAAATTGTGAAAATTTAATTATACAACTTTGAATAACTCAAAAGGTTGTATCTGTTTTGAAGACGCAAGTACTTTGATTTGTGATAATACTGTCATCCATATCCAGCCACCAGCTTCAAAAATACCCTGGTGATAGAGTACTAGACATTTATTTATACCAGTAGGTTTCTACTGCAATTTCGTAGCCTGGAAATGAATGTGTAGGTACCTCATACCACCTTAATGTTTTTGATTAATCGACTACCATGGTCCAATTTTCCAAAAAATGGTAAATTGTAAAAATTTAATTATACAACTTTGAATAACTCAAAAGGTTGTATCTGTTTTGAAGACGCAAGTACTTTGATTTGTGATAATACTGTCATCCATATCCAGCCACCAGCTTCAAAAATACCGTGGTGATAGAGTACTAGACATTTATTTATACCTGTAGGTTTCTAATGTAATTTTGTAGCGTGGAAATGAATGTTTAGGTATCTCATACCACCTTAATGTTTTTGATTAATCGCCTACCATGGTCCAATTTTCCAAAAAATGGTAAATTGTGAAAATTTAATTATACAACTTTGAATAACTCAAAAGGTTGTATCTGTTTTGAAGACGCAAGTACTTTGATTTGTGATAATACTGTCATCCATATCCAGCCACCAGCTTCAAAAATACCCTGGTGATAGAGTACTAGACATTTATTTATACCTGTAGGTTTCTAATGTAATTTTGTAGCGTGGAAATGAATGTTTAGGTATCTCATACCACCTTAATGTTTTTGATTAATCGACTACCATGGTCCAATTTTCCAAAAAATGGTAAATTGTAAAAATTTAATTATACAACTTTGAATAACTCAAAAGGTTGTATCTATTTTGAAGAACCAAGAACTTTGATTTGTGATAATACTGTCATCCATATTCAGCTACCAGCTTCAAAAATGCCCTGGTGATAGATTACTAGACATTTATTTATACCATTAGACTTCTAATGCCATTCTGTAGTCTAGAAACTAATGTTTATGTAACTCTTACAAGATAATGTTTTGGATTAATCGACTGCCAAGGCCAAACTTCCAAAAAAAGTGTAAATTTAATTATACAACGTTGATTAACTCATACGATTGAATCTCTTTTGAACAAGCAACTATTTTGATTTGCGACAACGGGGCTGTCCATAACCAGTTACAAGCCTCACGAATGTGCTGGTGATTGGTTGCTGGAGATTTGTTTATACCAGTAGGTTTATAATGTTCTCCTGTAGTCCAGAAACTAATATTTAGGTAATAATTCATATCATCTTAACGTTTTGGAATAACAGACTGCCATGGCACAACATTCCCAGTAAACGGTATTATTTACAAATAATTAAAATCTGCAAACCCGCTGCGTTTGGTTTCCTACCCATCTCTTTTTTGGAGATTACAAGGCCCGGATTCGGAACAGCTGATGTGTTAAATCATTTGGGTTCAAATATTAGGAACCAATCGAATAAGGTCTAACTGAAGAACATTATAGGAATTGTCAGCATAGCCCACTATTGGTACAAATGACTCTCATTTTGCTAAACCAAATAGCAAATAGATCAATCAATTTTTATTCTATTCGTAGTTCATGTAAAAGATTTTGTCTCAGCTCGTAGGCCCCGGGTTCGATTCCCGGTCGGTGCAGAATTTTTTCAGTTTTTCTACCTTTCGTCAGACGCTGATTGTTGACGTATGATGCCATATAGTCCCGTAGGAGATGCTATATCTAGTAGTAATTTATTACATTTAACGTTAAGCTACCTTTAAACAGAATTATCGTCGTAAAAATGTAATAAGTTCTATTTATGACGCAACTTACAAAGAATGTGAGATTACGTAACGCCTACAGGAAAGCGATGTTGCCGTTTTTTGGAGGCGCTAACGTATCACCCCTATTGCGAATTTTTATCATATAGAGTCGGAGGTGACAACGTACCCGTTCCACCAGAAGGGTGCGATACTAGCGCCAGTGGTATACAGCGAAACTAAAGGACCGATTTGAGGAGACTGAAGATACGTTAACACCTCCGGCTGAAACTTCCCCTAAAGGGTGCAGGGGGGGTGTACATACCAAATATAGTGTCAGACGTTGTCACCTCCGGATTCGGAGGCGACAACGTAAAAAATGAGGTGATAAAGATACCAGCGTGTATATATATATATATATATATGATGATTGAATTTTACACGAAATCGTATTTCAATAATATAAAATTTCAATTTTTATATAGAACTTTTGATTAATGTCGATCTGTTAGTGATGACAGGAGTCATTATAGACATTCACAAATGCGGCTGGTAAAGTGGCGGTGCGGCCAGTAAAGTGACAAGCGACAGGAGACGTAGTCTGCTCTGCTCTGAAAGTAGGCATGAAAAAGGTTTCAGGACGATTTTGGGTAAAAGCATTTTTTCTTGTACCTTGTTCCTATATATTCACAATATGTATCGTGAATATATTGAGTCCTGCTATGTTAGACCGCATATTAGAGTAGCACTAGTTCATAATTGCATATGTACTAAAAATAGAAGCGCCCATCTCTTATGTACTAGCACAGATTTAAATATACTATAGATATATCATGCCAAACTAAATTAGTGTTATTCCGCGTCCACAAGGAAGCGCTGCAGAATGAATAACTTGCGCGTGGTTTACAACATAAGAAAGACCAGAGAACTCTCGCGATAAACAACCCAACTAGCAAAGATATTTTATAATTCCTAACTGTTCGTGCTACTTTATTATATAATTGCTTTATGCAATATTGTTTTATAAGGGAGTCGTAAGAACGTTCTTTGCGCAAAAATACAAAACAGTTTTAAGACAAATTATAATAATAATAATTATTTTATAAACGTTTACACGAAAACTTTATACGACATTTTAGCTTACCGAACAAATTTGTTTCATAATAGATTTATACTGGTGTTATCTGATACTAGTTTGTTCCTTTGCGAACATCTATAAAACTGTTTTATTAGCGCTATGTGAAACGTTTATAAAATTAATTTATTAATGTTTTCTTTTCGATATTATTGCTGTCTAAAGCATATTGCACTCAGACGTAACCTTAAAAACATTATTATATAATTATCATGAACACTGTCATAACATAATACTACCTATATATAATAATTATAAATTGAAATTTATTATGTTTTAAAACCCCGTTCTTATATGTAATTTGTTCTTGTTCTATTATTTTCATTAAACAATTTGTTCCTTTAAAAAAAAATTAGACCTTATATATTTAAAAAAAAAAAAAAAATTATAAAACAAAAAAATGTTTGTAAGGATACAATAGTTATTTATATAACAAGAGCGCGAAGTTCAATTTCGCGCATTGAGACTGAAGGTATTTTGACGAGGCGAAGCCGAGTCAAAATATCAGTCAAAAGCGCGAAGTTTTCGCGCTAGCGTTATATACAATATTTTTTCTACAACTGAACCGATTGTTAATTAAATTTGCTGTTTAAGTTCAACTTTGTCACGTGCGCGAAATACTTTTTTTCACTGTTGACGATTTCGCGCACGTTGTCAATAGCAACCTTACTTATTAATTAACCGTTTCAAAATCTAGTACTTCGCGTTTCGAAATCCGTCAGAAAATGACAGGTTTTTTTAACAGTTGTAGAAAAAAGCATTTATTAATACATTTATAAAACGCCATTTTACTATTACTTTTTGATCTCAGAAAGTTAAAAAAACTGGAGCATTTTACAGTAGTGAAGAAGTGCTACCAAAATATCTTAGGAGGTGAAGTTATTATTGGTAATAATACACTAGATCTCTCTATAAAGGAAGCAGCAGGTGACCCATCAGATACACCAAATGATTTCACTTCACAAGTAACGCGCCGTCCAGCAACTATCGTCCTCGTACCGAAAACTGACATTTTTTGTACTAATGAAACAAATAACTATTTGCTCAATAAGGCAAGTATTAATGTAAGAGTTTCTTGACTTGGCTACATCAAGCAGTTAAGAAACCATCCTGGAAAGTAATAGTCCACGTTTAATTTGAATCATATTTCAGAAGTAAAAATGGATGGAACAATAACCCATCTTGCTTACAATTTATGAGAACAATGAGGAGATTATTGCTCCACACCAAAATTAACCAGGGCTCCGGGAATTGTAAAGTGTTAGGCGCCACCACTGTTCTAAGTGTACCAAGCACTGCCACACATTCTGAACAAGCAATAGATGTATCATTGTACCGAAAATATAATTATGCTTTTGAGCCAAAAGATCAAATACTCCATCATGATTATGTGTGCAGTGAAACAATTGACCTAAGTGAAATCATATCAAATGTTGTCACTTATATGTGGATATGCAATTAAGATAAAAAAAAAACTCGACATAAATGTGAACAATGTGTGCTGGCATGTAAATCGCAAGAAGACATTACAAAAGGTTCCTATTCTCTAATTTCCTTTAAAAACAGAGGTATAGTCAGATGTTTGAAAAGTCCTTATTTAACTAATATTTCTTTAAATTGCAAGAGGCTTATATGTACCATCAATTGCAATTGTGAAAATTTGCACAAAAGTAGAGATTGCAATTAGAAACATTCAACTGGAAACAAAATTCCAAATGAAAAAGGTTTCATGGAATATTTTGTCACCGCCATTGCACAAAAATTTTACCAAGAACTGTACACGTTATTTCCTAGTTTGCGTGATCATTTTCTAGAATTTAATATTTGTGACGAGAATCACGGGTTTTTACTGATCAAAAATATCATTTTTTCGTATTGTAGAATAAGGTTTTTTAATTTGGCGAAAAAGTACACAGAAAAAATACAAGGTTCTGCGGTTCGAAGAGAACTAAACAAATTGATACTGTTTAACCACCAATAAAGTATAATTGTCAACCAGTTTCCAACTTCTCAAGAACCAAATTAGCGAACGTATGACGTTTCATGTTTGTGGTCTTGACGCTTCAGTTCTTGGACTAATTATTAACATTGTAGGTAGTTTCACAACTAGGGAATGTATCGATGCATTGTGATATAGGCAACATAATATACTTGTTCAACGTGTAAGGAAACGCACGGGAACTTTTTGAAAGCACATTGTATGTAGTTTTTAACAAGTCCCCGTAGCATATACTTAGAAGATGGCGACATTCAAAATCTGACTATTTACGCATGTTGACACACATCTCCCCACATCTATATCTCTGGGTTGAACCAGTACTAAATCGAAAATGTCGTTTTACGAGTAGAGCGGAGTTAACTCCGGGAAACTTAACATGCCTTAGTGAGATGTAGTCTTCTTATATATACAGGGTGTTACACGACCGTTCGAAAAAAAAAATCGGGTTGTAGAGGGCATCAAAACAAGCACTTTTTCCAAATAAACCGAGGGTCCAACGTGTTTCGTTTGGGAGCCACCCCCCAAAGAGTGTTGAAATCTGCATTTCTTCTTTAATTTTTTTCTCAGCAACCATAAGAGTTACAAAGTCGGGTGCCATGTCTTTGAATAGGTTTTTGGGTATGCTCTTTCCGATTTTGCAATTTTTTTTTCAAAATTCCTACCCCTAAAGGGCGCACCCCTAAACTAGGGTGCAAAAAAAATTCTGATTTCGACGAAATTTGGTATCTGGGGTTTTTTTAACATGAAAATCACGAATCTGAAATTAGTTTTTGAAAATTCGAAAAAAAAAAGTTCCACTGCAATTCTTGGCGGGACAACGAAAATAGAGATAATTCCACGAAATTTGTTGTGTACATACTAAACGAGTTAAGGAACAAAACTGTCGAACAGTTTTTTAATATAACTTTTCAAACAAAAGTTATACTCATTTGAATGTTGGTCCTTCGGGTCGCGAAGTGTCCCAAGCCTACTAGTAAGCCATAATTTCGCATGTGTTGGTTGACAATGTCGCAAAAACAAAAGATGAACGGTTTGAGTCGATATTTTGTTATTTGGAATTAATTCGGTCATTAAATGATTAAAAAATTCGATGTATCGATTAAAACACCTACCAAGGTATCTTAAAGGGCTGATCGATTGTTTATTATCTAAATAAGGTAGGGGAAATTTGTCCTTAAAAGGAGCGTGTTCTTTTGGAAGTTATTTTTCAACCTAAGATTATGAAAATTTTTGATCATAGTGAAAAAGTATCATACGGAAAGAGATTTGACTTTTTCCCCTACCTTATTTAGATAATAAATAATCGATCAGCGCTTTAAGATACCTTGGTAGGTGTTTTAATCGATACATCGAATTTTTTAATCATTTAATGACCGAATTAATTCCAAATAACAAAATATCGACTCAAACCGTTAATCTTTTGTTTTTGCGACATTGTCAACCAACACATGCGAAATTATGGCTTACTAGTAGGCTTGGAACACTTCGCGACCCGAAGGACCAACATTCAAATGAGTATAACTTTTGTTTGAAAAGTTATTTTAAAAAACTGTTCGACAGTTTTGTTCCTTAACTCGTTTAGTATGCACACAACAAATTTCGTGGAATTATCTCTATTTTCGTTGTCCCGCCAAGAATTGCAGTGGAACTTTTTTTTTCGAATTTTCAAAAACTAATTTCAGATTCGTGATTTTCGTGTTAAAAAAACCCCAGATACCAAATTTCGTCGAAATCAGAATGTTTTTTTGCACCCTAGTTTAGGGGTGCGCCCTTTAGGGGTAGGAATTTTGAAAAAAAAATTGCAAAATCGGAAAGAGCATACACAAAAACCTATTCAAAGACATGCCACCCGACTTTGTAACTCTTATGGTTGCTGAGAAAAAAATTAAAGAAGAAATGCAGATTTCAACACTCTTTGGGGGGGTGGCTCCCAAACGAAACACGTTGGACCCTCGGTTTATTTGGAAAAAGTGCTTGTTTTGATGCCCTCTACAACCCGATTTTTTTTTTTCGAACGGTCGTGTAACACCCTGTATATGAAAACTTCCTAACACACTGAAACTACCCACACAACTTACCCTTGCTAGCTCAATTTCACTAAAACTCTTTGAAACACAATAAAACATAAATCTCAGGGCCCGTAAAATGAGTCCGACTACCCTTTTTTTCGTCCGGACTAGGGGTAGCAACCTCGCCAGGTCGGTGGCTACCACCTCCCTTAAATTCCAAATAAAATAAACCCTTGTTAACTGACTTCTGGAATGAAATTTAAGTCCCACCGATGATCCAAACCTTTTTACGTTACCAAACTCGTTTCACACTCGGGATAAAAAAAGAAAACTTAAAATTTGAGAAACTCGAATCGTTGACCTTTACTTTGACACACAAATAATAAATGACAATAAAATTTACAAAGCTAAATGCACAAAATCTGAAAATAATAACTTAACACGAATTGAAACACAAAACCGTCTTAGACGGCGATTCTTACAATTAAATTAAAACAAAAATGACAGTACTCACGATCTGTGTACAAGCTAATCCTTTTTACAAATGCACAAACGACTGATGCACACAAAAACACAAACACAACCCCAGGTATGTGCTGACACTGTACAGCTACTCCAACAGCTCCTCGGCGATGCTGGAGTTAAACAAACGTTCCGCCATGTCCAGACAATGTAAAATACAATGCAAACGAAGTCTCGCTGCTAAAATGGCGTTATTGTACCGCTCGTTTCCCTTCAACAAACTCCTTCCAAAGACCTTCTTAAACTCCTCGATGCCGGCGTAATTCAAACGTTCCCGGACTTTCAAATAACAATAAACGATGAATAAACTGGCGGAACTTTAGCAAACGCCGCTACAATAAACTTTCCAAAAATTTTCACGTAAGACAACACGTAGACTTCGCGAAACGGTACAATAAGCGCCTTCTCTTCGCTGTTCAAACCATTTATACGCCACCCATCGTCAAATCTCGTTGCGACGCTTTTCCATATAAAATTTGAATTTCGGAGCCGATAAAACTAAACGGTCGACTCCGCGGATCAATAACATAATTGCATAAATAAAACTATTACCGATCGTAAATCAACTTAGACTGGCACTTTTACGAGTACACGCCAAAATTCCTATGAAATTCGCTCTTAAACAACTAAACGTTTCCTTATCTAAAGTAACACTTGTGCAAAGCGCGTGCACTCTGCTAACTTCCACGAATTTAACAATAACAAGACAAAATTTATTACATTTAAAATTTTAATTACGGATTCGATTTTCCCAGACTTAAGTTTCTTAATTAACTCCGGCCGAGCATTAATTGAACTAAAACAACGATCCCATAAAAATGGGAAATAAACTTCTTTCCAGAGTAAATAAATGCCGTCCAACTGCGGCCTAATAAAAAACACTATATATATATCGCTACTGCGCGTGAAAAAGTGATAAGTCAAAGAAGCGGCTTTTGAGAAAACTTGCGTTTAAATTCTGACTAGACTTCAAATGCTTCTGACGTGGCGTTTTCATGAATGATTTTAATATTGATTTCGTGCATTATGTTTATTTATAGTAAATTCGACGTCAAACTGAATTTTACTTTATGCCCTAAGGACTTCTTGAGGACTTAACTCATTTTTCACAGCTTCTTTCTGACTTAGCTTAGTTACCACCTTTCAACCAAATTTTTTAAAATAATCTCACAGTATAAAAACTTAAACGTAAAACACATAAAAAAGATTACAAACTTTTATTTAAAAAAGAAACAGAGTAATTATCAAATACAAAAGAAATAAAAAATGTTTTTAATCATCTTCATCATCGGATGCATCC
>NW_022170250.1:15888284-15888815 GCF_008802855.1 Photinus pyralis
ATCCAAACAAAAAATAGGTAATTTGAATGCATATGTGTACTACGTAAACGTAACCATATTTTGACTTAAACTCGCGCGTTCTTTCGTAAAACGTGATCCTACGAATCACGATTTGGAAATCATGATTGCTAAGCAGCCGAAAGAATGCGCCTAATGTCACGATCTACCTTAATGAGCATTACGTTAAATCCTCGGAAGCGTAATCTAAACCAAAACCTTTTTAGAGTGTTCAGCGCATGTAATCGCAGAGGGATGTAAATTTACGAAATGGAAAATTTGGCAAAATGCTAACAGAGTATGCGGCGTTTTCTAATTAAAGAGAGCTTAAGGAAGTAATTTGAAACAAGAAGGGCGTACAAAAATGTAAGAAGTTCATTATTATCTTAATGCGGCCCTATTTTTGCTGGATATTTGTATTTGTATAAAAATTCTTGTTCTGGAGGATAGTTAGTAATTTTGTTATAATCAGACATGGTTGCTTACAGTTTTTTCTGTTTAATTATCAAAATCTAACGTAGGCGTACGTGCTTT